>NC_047577.1:3258032-3555532 GCF_011004845.1 Esox lucius
CAGCAGATTGTTTGGGGAGGGGAGGCCGTGTTCTCAATGTGTTAAATGTGGTGGAATTGGTTGTCACTCTTATTCTGTCCTGGAAACCAACCGGTTGTTTGCATGGTGGGACCTTTCAGATGGAAGGAGATTGGAAATGGTTCGTCATCTGAAGACCCCTAGCGAGAAGCCAGCCTTTCACCAGACACCGTAGTGTTGCATTTATCACGCCATTTTTGGTGCATTTATCACGCCATTTTTGGTGCATTTATCACGCCATTTGGAAACATTTGAAAAATGTTAAACCCTTTGGACGATAGGTGTCACCCCACTCATGGAACCAGCCGTTTAGTGGACAGCAGCTTACTAATAGCACTGGTGAAAACCTTTTTTTATATTTTAAATGAAATCGCTATCCAGGAGCATAGTTATTTAGATGAACATGTTTATTCATTCTTGAATTAATCTTACTCCAGAAATTACAAAAGATCGCCTTGTTTAGCAACCAGATATCCAATTCTGTTGTTGTCACGGCGACCCCACCCCGTCGGCCTCTTTGCCAGGCCACGCCCCGCGTCAGCGGTCGCCGGCGGTGCTTCAGCGTGTGGAGACGCCAGTGCTCGGCTGTTTTTTTTTTTATTCACAAGTCAGCCAGCTGTGTCCAGCGGTTCCGGAGACAGCCAGATCCCTCCGCTCGCTCTCTCTGCCCTGTCAGTTGGCTGTCACTCCAGTAATGGCTTGAATAATGGGCCGGGCCTCAGCGTGTCTTTTAAGATGAGACTTGGCAGCTAGCGAGTGCTTTGTTAACTTTATTAGCCTGCGTTTTTGAGGGGTGAGAAACGGGAGCGCATATTAGCCAGCTGCCAGGTGAACCTGTGCCCCCACCTCCTCGCGCTCTCCCTCGCTAGCGCTGATCCTTGAATAATAGGCTGGTCCGAGGAGCCCTCCAGACTGGTGCCGTGAGTGTATTCCCAGATCAGACGTGGCAGCTAGAATTCAGAACTTATGTAGACTCAATAAGGACCTGTGGAAGGCTGTTCCCTGGGAATGGCACTGAACTGGACAGCTTCCAGTCGGGCGTTTTTTGTTTTTGTATTGTTGAATAAACATCCCCTGGTGAATCCAGACCTATTCCTCATATGTTACCCAGCAAACTGTGTTTTGGTTATGTAACAGCTGTTATTTCAATCATTTCATTTGAGCATACGCCTACGCTTGCAAATCCACTAATCCATTTAGGACTCTGTTATATTAACATGGGCATCTATATGGTACCCTCTACAACTGTTACTAGTTTCTGTATTGTAGAATAGTAGTGAAGACATCAAAACTATGAAATATCACATATTGAATCATGTAGTAACCAAAAAGGTGTTATTAATGGAAAATACATTAACATTTTAGATTCTTCAGACCAGCCTCCCTTTGCCTTGGTGACAGCTTTGCACAGTCTTGCCGTGCCTCCTTCCCTAGTCTATCTTCTTGCTCATTATTTTGGATTCAGTTTCATATGTACCACTGTTTTGTTTTCATGTTCTACATTGTATTAGTTATTTTCATTACGTTCATTACATTAAGTCCCGTGTCCTCCCTGGGTCCCGTGTCCTCCCTGGGTCCCGTGTCCTCCCTGGGCCCGTGTCCTCCCTGGGTCCCGTGTCCTCCCTGGGTCCCGTGTCCTCCCTGGGTCCCGTGTCCTCCCTGGGTCCCGTGTCCTCCCTGGGTCCCGTGTCCTCCCTGGGCCCCGTGTCCTCCCTGGGCCCCGTGTCCTCCCTGGGCCCGTGTCCTCCCTGGGCCCCGTGTCCTCCCTGGGCCCCGTGTCCTCCCTGGGTCCCGTGTCCTCCCTGGGTCCCGTGTCCTCCCTGGGTCCCGTGTCCTCCCTGGGTCCCGTGTCCTCCCTGGGTCCCGTGTCCTCCCTGGGTCCCGTGTCCTCCCTGGGCCTGTGTCCTCCCTGGGCCCCGTGTCCTCCCTGGGCCCGTGTCCTCCCTGGGCCCGTGTCCTCCCTGGGCCTGTGTCCTCCCTGGGCCTGTGTCCTCCCTGGGCCCCGTGTCCTCCCTGGGCCCCGTGTCCTCCCTGGGCCCGTGTCCTCCCTGGGCCCGTGTCCTCCCTGGGCCCGTGTCCAGCCTCTTAAACTGCCACGTTTCAGAAACAATCAGCCGGATGGCCAGGGATTAACCCCTTGTGAACTAATGGTCAGTTAGAAGGGCAAGAAATGCCTTGTATTATTGACATCTATGGATGCAACTGCTGTCGACAGACCCATTGGTTAGAGCTTCTCAACAGTAACTAAAAGGTTGTTAGATTGAATCCCAGAGCCGGAATGGTGAAACATATTTTTATTTTCCTGTCGTTGTGCAAGTCTGTTAACCCCTAATGCTCCTGTAAATGGCTGTGGATAAGAGCCCCAAAATAACATCACTCCAGATTATTTCCCAGATTAACAACAATGAGCCTTATGAACTGGACTACAAGGACCTGGTCACCTCCGGGAACCTGCACCGTTTTTCCACGTTCTGGTCTTTCTTCCTATTTCTTCCTCTTCTCCTTGAGACCCTCAGTGTGCATCAATCATCTGCCAACTCAACAATAGAAAAGGTTGCACAACATTAAAAATTTACCTTCTTCAGGAACAAATGTCAAAGGGGAAGAAGAGAATGGGCGTCCTCTCTTGACCCAGTTCTCCTCAGACAGTGTGTAAATGTATTCTCCGCCTCAGCACCCTCTGATATATCCAGGGTCCGTAGATAGAATTAATACTGCAGGGTTTTTCCATCTTACCTCGCTTTACTCTCCTGACCCAGATGTTCTCCCTGGGACCCTGCCTATGAAATATAATCTCCTGACCCGGATGTTCTCCCTGGGACCCTGCCTATGAAATATACTCTCCTGACCCAGACGTTCTCCCTGGGACCCTGCCTATGAAATATACGCTCCTGACCCGGACGTTCTCCTTGGGACCCTGCCTATGAAATATACGCTCCTGACCCGGACGTTCTCCTTGGGACCCTGCCTATGAAATATACTCTCCTGACCCGGACGTTCTCCCTGGGACCCTGCCTATGAAATATACTCTCCTGACCTGGACGTTCTCCCTGGGACCCTGCCTATGAAATATACTCTCCTGACCTGGACGTTCTCCCTGGGACCCTGCAGACTCGTGTCTATCTCTGTGTTGGTCATCTCCAGCCAATTCTATAGCTAAAAAAAGAACACAGTTACATTATGAAACAGGTGGTTTGAATTCTGGATGCTGATTGGTTAATAGCACAGAGTTGTTCAACACAATTCCCCCATTTCCCAGGAAAGGCCTGTTAACTTCCACTTGATTTATTAATCCACTGCTCCACATCTTGGAAAACACCTCTCCATGCCAACGATGTAGGATTTAGTTTACAACAGTTTGGATTTGTTTAAAGGCCCTGCTGATTTTCATGAGCGACAAGACTGAGAAAGTAACGGGACTGACAACTTCTCTAACCAAGGCAAGTTCGTTAGTTGTGATTGTTGTTTTATTGAAATAAATCACAGTACAATGTGACTTATTTGACCTGTGCCTCACCACACAGACTGACCTCACCACACAGACTGACCTCACCACACAGACTGACCTCACCACACAGACTGACCTCACCACACAGGCCAACCTCCCTTCATTTCTCGCTTCCTTGATTATCAAACTGAAGTGCTGCTCCTTTTGCCCGGTAGTTCTACAGGCCCATGGAAGTTCAGCATCTGTACTGTGACAGTTTTCCAACAGTTCTCCCTCACTGGTGCTGTCTGAGGAAAGCGCTGACTGTTGGCAGTTCATTCTGAGGGCAGGGTTTGTGCCTGGCTCTACTGTTCCCCCCGCCAGGCTGAATGTGGTGTCCAATGGCTAAAGGAGGTTATTTTCCTCACTCCAGGGTTCCGTATGGCAGAATGCGCCCGTTCCTAGTTCTGACATTTAATTAATTCAGCACACTGCTCACAAAATGAGGTGGAAAAAGAATTGCCCTTCCTGACCTCTTGCCAAATCTATCACCAAATCAGATAAGCAATTTCCCCCTCTGATAATGCCGACACACAAAGAATTTGAAATCAAATCAAACATTGATTAATTCCCTGTCTGTTTGCAGTCACATGGAGCATGATTTGTGAATACCGCCGTGTACAGTCACATGGAGCACGATTTGTGAATACCGCCGTGTGCAGTCACATGGAGCACGATTTGTGAATACCTCAGTGTGCAGTCACATGGAGCACGATTTGTGAATACTTCAGTGTGCAGTCACGTGGCGAACGATTTGTGAATACCTCAGTGTGCAGTCACATGGAGCACGATTTGTGAATACCTCAGTGTGCAGTCACATGGGGCACGATTTGTGAATACCTCAGTGTGCAGTCACATGGAGCACGATTTGTGAATACCTCAGTGTGCAGTCACATGGAGCACGTTTTGTGAATACCTCAGTGTGCAGTCACATGGAGCACGATTTGTGAATACCTCAGTGTGCAGTCACATGTAGCACGATTTGTGAATACCTCAGTGTGCAGTCACATGGAGCACGATCTGTGAATACCTCAGTGTGCAGTCTCATGGAGCACGATTTGTGAATACTTCAGTGTGCAGTCACATGGAGCACGATTTGTGAATACCTCAGTGTGCAGTCACATGGAGCACGATTTGTGAACACCTCAGTGTGCAGTCACATGGAGCACGATTTGTGAATACTTCAGTGTGCAGTCACGTGGCGAACGATTTGTGAATACCTCAGTGTGCAGTCACATGGAGCATGATTTGTGAATACCTCAGTGTGCAGTCACATGGAGCACGATTTGTGAATACCTCAGTGTGCAGTCACATGGAGCACGATTTGTGAATACCTCAGTGTGCAGTCACATGGAGCACGATTTGTGAATACCTCAGTGTGCAGTCACATGGAGCACGATTTGTGAATACTTCAGTGTGCAGTCACATGGAGCACGATTTGTGAATACCTCAGTGTGCAGTCACATGGAGCACGATTTGTGAACACCTCAGTGTGCAGTCACATGGAGCACGATTTGTGAATACTTCAGTGTGCAGTCACGTGGCGAACGATTTGTGAATACCTCAGTGTGCAGTCACATGGAGCACGATTTGTGAATACCTCAGTGTGCAGTCACATGGAGCACGATTTGTGAATACCTCAGTGTGCAGTCACATGGAGCACGATTTGTGAATACCTCAGTGTGCAGTCACATGGAGCACGATTTGTGAATACCTCAGTGTGCAGTCACATGGAGCACGATTTGTGAATACCTCAGTGTGCAGTCACATGGAGCCAATTTTGTGAATACTGCAGTGTGCAGTCACATGGAGCACATTTTGTGAATACTGCAGTGTGCAGTCACATGGAGCACGTTTTGTGAATACTGCAGTGTGCAGTCACATGGAGCACGTTTTGTGAATACTGCAGTGTGCAGTCACATGGAGCACGATTTGTGAATACTGCAGTGTGCAGTCACATGGAGCACGTTATGTGAATACCTCAGTGTGCAGTCACATGGAGCACGATTTGTGAATACCTCAGTGTGCAGTCGCATGGAGCACGATTTGTGAATACCTCAGTGTGCAGTCGCATGGAGCACGATTTGTGAATACCTCAGTGTGCAGTCACATGGAGCATGATTTGTGAATACCTCAGTGTGCAGTCACATGGAGCACGATTTGTGAATACCTCAGTGTGCAGTCACATGGAGCACGTTTTGTGAATACCTCAGTGTGCAGTCACATGGAGCACGATTTGTGAATACCTCAGTGTGCAGTCACATGGAGCACGATTTGTGAATACCTCAGTGTGCAGTCACATGGAGCACGTTTTGTGAATACTGCAGTGTGCAGTCACATGGAGCACATTTTGTGAATACCTCAGTGTGCAGTCACATGGAGCACGATTTGTGAAGCATTGGTGTGAGAATACGGTCACCGGTGGAGCAAACAAACAAAACACCAAACAAACAAAACTCTAGGCATTTTTTATTTTTTTTACAAAAGTTTCCATGTCATTCTTGCTTTAATTATTTGCAAGTTGTTGAACTCATACCTTCATGATAACATTTAGAATGTCTTTATCCTCTTTTGGTGGTGGCTGGGTTAGTGAGAGTGGAAGCAGTTAAACAAGTGTAGGATTATGGGATTAGTTGGGAGGGAGGGTAGAACTAGTGTGAGATGTGGAGGAGGTGTGTAGGAGGAGATAGAGGAGTAGTGTAGGATTAGTAAGAGGGGGAGGTGTTTAGGATTAGTAAAACTGTGGAGTGTTGGATTAGTTAGGAGGGGAGGAGTGTGGGATTACTGGGATGTAGGATTAGTGGGAGAGGAGGGGAAGATTAGTTGGGGGTGGAGTGTGGGATTGGTTGTTGGGGGTGGAGTGTGGGATTGGTTGTTGGGGGTGGAGTGTGGGATTGGTTGTTGGGGGTGGAGTGTGGGATTGGTTGTTGGGGGAGGAGTGTGGGATTGGTTGTTGGGGGAGGAGTGTGGGATTGGTTAGTTGGGGAGGAGTGTGGGATTGGTTAGTGGGGGTGGAGTGTGGGATTGGTTAGTGGGGGAGGAGTGTGGGATTGGTTAGCGGGGGAGGAGTGTGGGATTGGTTAGTGGGGGAGGAGTGGAGGATTACTGAGGGGATGTAGGATTAGTGGAAGAGTGGAAGATTAGTTAGAAGGGGAGGAATGTGAGATTAGTAACAGTCTGAGAGGGGGTGGGATTAGTTAGCAGGGAGGAGTGGAATTGCTGGGGGTTTTAGGACTAGTGAGGAAGGTGTGTAGGTCTAGTGAGGAAGGTGTGTAGGTCTAGTGAGGAAGGTGTGTAGGTCTAGTGAGGAAGTGGAGAAGTCTAGTACTCATTAAAGGGGAGGGGTTTCATTTAGTTTGTTATTGTGAACATGGTAAGTGTTTTCATTAACTCTGGAAATGCCCAAACAGACCAGGTGAGACAACACCACCCGTTGTGACATCTGGGTTGCTTTACCCTCCACCCTTCCTTTGCCTTGCAGCAGGTCTCCATGACTGTACGCTAGTTGAATTCAAATTACCCACAGTGCAACAGGATCATTGCCTCGGTGCCTGTGGAGGCAACGATAGACAAGCTGGAGGAGATGAGAGGCGAGTGGAGTTAATTAGAGACAGCAGTGAGACGAGAGGGAGACTGAAAGGAGAGACGGTAGCTCAGCTAAGCGAGGGTGAGCAATGGAAAGGAGAGACACAAGAGGAGAGTGATGGACTGATGAGACTAAAGCTGATTCAGAGTGAGAGTGTCGCCTGACATTACAGGCTGGTCTGGGAAACGACAACCTCACCTGCTAGACACACACAAACAATGCTAGATAATTTTACATTGCACAGCTCTTGAGCACAGAACCGTGAAACACAGAACTTTAGAACACTTAATATGATGTTGAACTTCAGCAATTTAAAAGTAATAATCAAATATATTTTCTAGGCATTTTATGCCTCATTGTGGTGAAAAATGTAGCGTTTGCTGGAGAGCTGTTGGTCGGATTTCAACCCTTTACTGCAGCAGTACATGTGTACCGTGGGCTGCAGTTTAGATTCCTGGGACACCCTGCGCCACTAAAAATAATCCTGCTCGCAGATTAGCCTTGGGGTCTTGGCCGGCACCGTTCCGGTTTGGAGGGGATATTAATCGAATATGGTCGCCTCGCTTCAGGAAGTCCTGATGGCGGCTTGGGCACCTGTGAGCTTAGTCATGGTGGTTAGGCGGGCCGTGCGTGATAAGAAGCAGAGCAGTGTAGGACGTGCTTCAGTTGAGACGTATCTCAACATCGACTGTCCCGTGTGCGCTGGGAGATGATATGGTGAATCCTGGCCTTGATGATGTTGATGATGATGACGACGACGACGACGACAACGACGAAGAAGAACTGAACATGAGAAGTTCTATGTTTAATATCTATGTTTTGTCATCGGCAGGTTAAAGATTGAGGAGCTGGAGGCCGAGAGACAACGTCTGGAAGAGCAGAACAATGTTCTAGAACTGAGGCTGGAAAGACATGACCTGGAGGTACACAACTTTGCGTGTGCGTGCGTGCGTGCATGTCTTATTATCAGTCTCCACTGTACACTCCAGGTGTCAGTGTTATCTGTCTGTCTCCTGTCAGGCCTTTAAGATACTAACAGATAATGAAGCAGTCAGTTGATGCAGCCCTGGTTCAAACGCAGCAATATTCCCACACCCAACAAAAGAAAAAAAGTGTAACTTTCTCCTCGGAGGAGCGGGGATAGAATGCTGTCTGAACTAATTCAGCGCCTTGTCTGACTTCTGATCGTCTGGCGGCTCCTGCTACTCTTTCGCTCGGGTTCAGTTGATGCAGGAATCTCTTTCAGGCGCCATTCTTACACCATACATATTAATACATGTTAATATATGTTGATATATGTTAATTGCATGCAAATAAAGGTTGCTTTGCTCAAATTTGCAGGTTGAGTAGAGAGGACTAGAGGCAAGGAGCTCTATTACTGGGGAAACGTGCGTGGACTATTGACAGTTTAAACGTAGATTTGAACTGGTATTCCATCGACTAATGACAGTGGACGCTATCTAATTATTTCAGAGAGGCCCATCCCTCTCTACCAAGGAACGGCGTGGTTCCTGATTCAGGGGCACTTATGTAATCCGAAGACAAGTGACGTTAATCAAGACCTTAGACTAATCACAGCTTCACTTTCAAACACGAGCTTCAGTGCTGCGTTGCCTTTGGAAATCATCTCACTCTGCCATTTAGGTGCAGTGAACTCTGTGGTTTAGCATTGAACAGGAGTGATGACAAATGTATTGGCTCCTGCAGAGGAGAACGAAGAGACAGAGAGGGGCCTACAGGGAGACTTGCTGAGACAGAGTGGCCAGGGCAAAAGAGACAGAATACTCTCTAAGCTACTGTAGAGACAGACAGTTTAAAGTTCTGAATACTGTCTAAGCTACTGTAGAGACAGAAAGTTTAAAGTTCTGAATACTCTCTAAGCTACTGTAGAGACAGACAGTTTAAAGTTCTGAATACTCTCTAAACTATTGTAGTGACAGACAGTTTAAAGTTCTGAATACTCTCTAAGCTACTGTAGAGACAGACAGTTTAAAGTTCTGAATACTCTCTAAGCTACTGTAGAGACAGACAGTTTAAAGTTCTGAATACTCTCTTAGCTACTGTAGAGACAGACAGTTTAAAGTTCTGAATACTCTCTTAGCTACTGTAGAGACAGACAGTTTAAAGTTCTGAATACTCTCTAAGCTACTGTAGAGACAGACAGTTTAAACTTCTGAATACTCTCTAAGCTACTGTAGAGACAGACAGTTTAAAGTTCTGAATACTGTCTAAGCTACTGTAGCTGAGGAGAACAAAGGGCTGAGATCTTTCATCCGTCACTCTCATCCCCTCTCCTTTGACTGCGGAAGATCTGCCTTCAAATAGGTTCTAGCTGGCTGGCTATAGCTCCTATAAAATACCACCCCCCCCTCCCCCTCCACAACCACACACAGACACATTCTTTTCCCTCCAGTCTCTTCAGGTCTCTAAACCACCTCCATATTTAAACCTGATCCCCTTTCCTTTTACATTGGCTGATGGGCTTGTGGCATGTGTGTGGTGTCCCCCTGGACTGGGCTCCTCTTCATCTCACGGGAGTCATGTGCTTTCGTTGAGTCCGCCACCGACGCGTGTGTTCCAGTGGCTGGCTGGTGGGTCTTCATGCTTGACCGCCGTTCACTTACTTGGCAATTGGTTTGCGCGTGTCTTTGTGTGAGAGAAGAGTGGAGTTTTCAGAGCGGTCAGACAGGGGGGATTTTAAAGAGTCTATTACAGTAGTGTGTTTAAAGGCTATAACTGAGACAATGAGAAGCCCGTGACGGATCAGCTGTCAGTAACTAACTGATTTCACAGGCCGCCTTTGAGCTTAGCTACTGCTTTCACTGCCCTCGGTTTCTCAAGTTCTCCAGCGTTCTGCCGTGCCTGTGGTTCTAGAATGCGGAAGGTTCTAGGATGTCTTATAAAGGTAAATATTTGTCCTTTAGTTAGAGTGAACAGAAAGTTTATGCTTTCTCTTAGATCTAAATGGAATCAGTCCCTGTGCTGTCTCAGCCCTGCTGATCCCAAAAGCCACACAGAGATTAGATTTCCTTTTCCACAGCCATGATGAGACAGCCACCACCATTCAGAGGCCTGGATTAGACGGTTGGTTTGGAGTCCAGATACATATTTAGAAGACCTTCACATTGTCTGACGTGCAAGCAGTGAAGGGCAGTGCCAAGCTTTTCCTTTCACTTATTTCACACGCGTGCACGCGCACACACACACAAACACGCTGCACATTACCGTGCGATCTGGTCTAACTGTTAGATCATTCTAGCCTTGAGACGCTTTTCAACCGTTGCTCAGAGCTCTCATTAGGAGAGAAGGATTAAGGTGTTCCACTCAAGTTATTATCCTATTAGTGATTGTTATTAATTACACTTTGTTTTCCTCTCCACTTTAAATTGATTTTTGGGGGAGAATACACACACAGACACACACACACAAACACCCTTGTGGGAACCTATGCTTAAACCCAAACCTAATGCTATCCTAACCTCAATATCCTAACCTTTGTACCTGAACGTAACCTAATCCTAATGTCTAACGCATCAATGAAAACAAACCTGTAATCACTAGGCTTAAAACTAACCCCAGTAGTAACGCTATGCCCAGTTTTACACTTTTCGTCCTGATAAACCCAGCCTGTGAACTGGAGATTTGACTTTGGGTCACACGTGCTCTTGGACCTGGGTCACATGCGGTCAGGGGCGCGTGCCATATTCCGCATTTTTATGCGTCGACCGTTTCTGGGTTCTTACTTGACCGTCGATGACGGATTTCCGGCTGCTCCGACAATTCCACACACGATCACACCCATCCTGAAAAGCTGTGCGTGCGTGCGTGCGTGAGTGCATGTGTGTGCGGATGAGAATCCTGTGTTTTTATTGGCTTCCTATGAATAAGTTATATTTACCCAGAGGCACTTACATCTCCTCCACACCCCACTGCACCGGAATGTGCTAGAATATTTGTTTTCCCGTCATGTGTGCGGGGCTGTGTGCGAGGTAGTCCTGCGTCTACGCGGTCATATTGTGTTTGTAACGTTCAACCGCAGTGTTTTGTGTCACACGTGTGTATTACTGCTACGAGTTAGACTGCAGCCGTCCATTTGTCCCATTAGAAGTCCCCATGTAAACGTGTTTTTCTGTAGTTTGTGGGGCAAAAAAACGTCAAGCGATAAGTGTGTTCGATACGGTTGTTGTCAGTAATTTTCCCGATTGTCACCCCTCGAGTGTCCTGTGAATGAGCTGAATACTCATTAGTAAGAGACACTCTGACAGAAAGAGATTTAGAGAGGAAAAATTATCCTTTCCCTTTTATTTCTTTCTTTCTCTCTTTTCTCTTTTCCTTTAATTAAAGAGCAATTAACTCGCCGATTCCATCTGGGCTTCTCTGCTCCTCATTAAGAAAAACAGGATTTGTGTCTTGGGGGTTTAGTTAAATTGCAAACTCACACCAAATTCTTACACTGCTATATTGTTCTCTGTGTGCAGTGCTGTGAAAAGCATTTCCCCTATTTCTCTTTCTCATATGTTCCACATTAATTTAGGTTGAATGATATCAGATCGTCAACCGAAACCTAATATTAGATAAAAGGGACCCTGAGCATGAAAGGGACCCTTAGCATGAAAGGGACCCTGAGCATACAAACTTCAACACTCAATGCAAATGTCATTCATAAATTAAAGCCTTAGAGTCCCCGCACCTCCAATGGGCACAAGGAGCCATCTAAGAGTTGCCACAGTCTGAATCTGCGTTACACTGAACACAATCGCTCTAAAATATTTAATCTCGGCTGAGATAACACTACAAAAAGGTAAAGGTAACATTTGGTTCCCTTGTTTAAAGATCCGTGAAGGCCTGTATATGCACAGTAAGGTTATTTCTTGTGTATATTATGCCAAAATGTTTTTGAATCCCTGCAATTGAGACGTTTTCCTTTGCCGAGAGGATCCCTTCACCTGACAGGTGTGGCGTATCAAGGAACCGATTAAACGGCGTAATCCGTGCACAGATTGTGCTTGTCCTGGGTTAGGTTTTTGTCATGCAGAAATCCACCAGGGATTAATAAAGTTAAATTCAATATCCAGTCCAATTTAGAGCTAGTTGAGTAAAAGATGTACAGGTGCTGGTCATAAAATTAGAATATCATCAAAAAGTTTATTTATTTCAGTAATTCCATTCAAAAAGTTAAACTTGTGTATTATATTCATTCATTACACACAGACTGATATATTTCAAATGTTTATTTATTTTAATTGTGATGATTATAACTGACAACTAATGAAAATCCCAAATTCAGTATCTCTGAAAATTAGAATATTACTTAAAAAGGATTTTTAGAATTGTTGGCCAACTGAAAAGTATGAACATGAAAAGTATGAGCATGTACAGCACTCAATACTTAGTTGGGGCTCCTTTTGCCTGAATTACTGCAGCAATGCGGCGTGGCATGGAGTCGATCAGTCTGTGGCACTGCTCAGGTGTTATGAGAGCCCAGGATGCTCTTATAGTGGCCTTCAGCTCTTTTGCATTGTTGGGTCTGGTGTATCGCATCTTTCTCTATACGATACCCCATAGATGTTCTGTAGGGTTAAGGTCAGGCGAGTTTGCTGGCCAATTAAGAACAGGGATACCATGGTCCTTAAACTAGGTACTGGTAGCTTTGGCACTGTGTGCAGGGGCCAAGTCCTGTTGGAAAATGAAATCTGCATCTCCATAAAGTTGGTCAGCAGCAGGAAGCATGAAGTGCTCTAAAACTTCCTGGTAGATGGCTGCGTTGACCTTGGACCTCAGAAAACACAGTGGACCAACACCAGCAGATGACATGGCACCCAAACCATCACTGACTGTGGAAACTTCACACTGGACTTCAAGCAACGTGGATTCTGTGCCTCTCCTCTCTTCTTCCAGACTCTGGGACCTTGATTTCATCAGAGAACATAACTCAGCAGCAGTCCAGTCCTTTTTGTCTTTAGCCCAGGCGAGACGCTTCTGACGCTGTGTCTTGTTCAAGAGTGGCTTGACACAATGAATACGACAGCTGAAACCCATGTCTTGCATACGTCTGTGTGTGGTGGTTCTTGAAGCACTGAGTCCAGCTGCAGTCTTCTCTTTGTGAATCTCCCCCACATTTTTGAATGGATTTTGTTTCACAATCCTCTCCAGGGTACGGTTATCCCTATTGCTTGTACACTTTTTTCAACCACATCTTTTCCTTCCCTTCGCCTCTCTATTAATGTGCTTGGACACAGAGCTCTGTGAACAGCCAGCCTCTTTAGCTATGACCTTTTGTGTCTTGCCCTCCATGTGCAAGGTGTCACTGGTCGTCTTTTGGACATGCCAAGTCAGCAGTCTTCCCCATGATTGTGTAGCCTACAGAACTAGACTGAGAGACCATTTAAAGGCCTTTGCAGGTGTTTTGGTTTAATTAGCTGATTAGAGTGTGGCACCAGGTGTCTTCAATATTGAACCTTTTCACAATATTCAAATTTTCAGAGATACTGAATTTGGGCTTTTCATTAGTTGTCTGTTATAATCATCAAAATTAAAAGAAATAAACACTTGAAATATATCAGTCTGTGTGGAATGAATGTAAACATTATACAAGTTTCACTTTATGAATGGATTTATTGAAATAAATCAACTTTTTGATGATATTCTGGTTTTATGACCAGCACCTGTATATGTATATATAATGATTTTAGACCAACATTTTTGACTCAACACCGATGTTTAGGTAGCTTTGTTAGTGCAGTCTTCTATTTGTCATGTTTATTATTCAGTCTCCCTTGTAAGCCAGATAATTACCAGTCACAAACACCACAATGCACATTGTCCTTTTAAACCAGATAATGGGCACGTTTACTACTCCTGGGGCCCTTTTTTACACACCACGTTGACGCGCGCACATACACACACACACACACACACACACACACTCAGACACACACACACACACACACACTCAGACAGGCGCCACAATACAAGTCTGCCTTGTAAAACTAGATAATGGCCACGTTTTACTATCAGTGGGGCAAATTATCACACTTCTACACTCAGTAACTCAAACATGCTGATAAAGTCACACACCCACCCATGAAGACACATAAAACACACACGCCGATAAAGACAAACACACACACCCATGAAGACACATAAAACACACACGCCGATAAAGACACACACACCCACCCATGAAGACACATAAAACACACACGCCGATAAAGACACACACACACACACCCATGAAGACACAAAAATAAACATGTCAATAAAGATACACACACACAAACACACACCCACGAAGACACAAAAATAAACATGTCGATAAACAGGCCCTCACATAGCCCTGTCTTATTATGGGGTTGAAGATCTGACATGAAGAAATTGACAGCCTTTTTACTAAAAGGTGTGTGTGCGCGTGTGTACGTACATGTGAATGTGCTCAGACCTCATTATTTAGAGATTCACTGAAGAGAATTTAGGCCCTACCAGCCGCTTCTTTCATCCTTTCATCTCTCTTTTCCTTCGCAGAAACAATTAACTCATCGATCCCACCTCATTAAGAACAAAACGAGATTCATGTCTTCAGGATATAGTTTAATTTCCGGGCAACTTAATTTATCTCAACTTCGGTCTCCAGCAGTGAAGTCATTAGTGTTGGTCCGTTACTGGATAATCAATAACTATCAAAGCCATTGACAACATTTCAGGATGCCATTTTGCCTAAATCAGTTTTCATCTTGTAAGCTATTTTATTATTTGTATATTTTTTATTGGTCTGCTCAAACTCTGTACAACATCTCTACTGTAGTTGGAAGACAATGTGTTCTGTCTCTCTGTTTCTCTGTCTCACTGTCTGTCTCTCTGTTTCTCTGTCTCACTGTCTGTCTCTCTGTTTCTCTGTCTCACTGTCTGTTTTTCTGTCTTACTGTCTGTTTCTCTGTCTCACTGTCTGTCTCTCTGTTTCTCTGTCTCACTGTCTGTCTCTCTGTTTCTCTGTCTCACTGTCTGTTTCTCTGTCTCACTGTCTGTTTCTCTGTCTTACTGTCTGTCTCTCTGGTTCTCTGTCTCACTGTCTGTCTCTCTGTTTCTCTGTCTCACTGTCTGTCTCTCTGTTTCTCTGTCTCACTGTCTGTTTCTCTGTCTCACTGTCTGTCTCTCTCATTCTGTCTCACTGTCGGTCTCATTCTGTCTCACTGTGGGTCTCTCTCACGTTCTGTCTCACTGTGGGTCTCTCTCACGTTCTGTCTCACTGTGGGTCTCTCTCACGTTCTGTCTCACTGTGGGTCTCTCACGTTCTGTCTCACTGTGGGTCTCTCACGTTCTGTCTCTCACGTTCTGTCTCTCACGTTCTGTCTCTCACGTTCTGTCTCACTGTGGGTCTCTCTCTCGTTCTGTCTTACTGTGGGTCTCTCTCTCTCTCTCTCGTTCTGTCTCTGTGTTTTTCTTTCTGTCTCCCTCTGTGTTTGTAGTGTAGCCGAGACAGGTCTAATAGTTGGTGACTAAACAGGAGGTTTTAAATATTTTAGATGTTGATGATTCACCCTCTTTACGTAGCCTGTCTTCTCCTACTGCAACCCCTTTCTCTCCATCATTATTCGGCCAGGCTTGGGTTAGAGACGTGTCTATCTCTTTCTCTCCATCATTATTCGGCCAGGCTTGGGTTAGAGACGTGTCTGTCTCTTTCTCTCTGTAATAATTCGACCAGGCTTGGGTTAGAGACGTGTCTGTCTCTTTCTCTCTGTAATAATTCGACCAGGCTTGGGTTAGAGACGTGTCTGTCTCTTTCTCTCTGTAATAATTCGACCAGGCTTGGGTTAGAGACGTGTCTGTCTCTTTCTCTCTGTAATTATTCGACCAGGCTTGAGTTAGAGACGTGTCTGTCTCTTTCTCTCTGTAATTATTCGGCCAGGCTTGGGTTAGAGTCATTATTCGTGTTTATATTATTATGTGTGTGTGTGTTTATATGTGTATGTATGTGTGTGTGTGTTTATGTATGTGTGTGGGTTTATGTATGTGTGTGGGTTTATGTATGTGTGTGTGTTTATACGTGTGTGTGTGTGTTTATATATGTGTGTGTTTGTGTGGTTGCGTGTGTCAGGTACATGTGAGCACCTACTGGCTTTTTTAACTAAGTCTCTGTCCTGGTTTGAATCTTGGTGAACTAGTAACTTGACAAACTCCGTTTAGAAATGAAACAGATTTGTTTGGGATGGTGTAGGATGTATATTGATGGTGTAGAATGTAAAACACCTGGAATTGAAATCCACTGAACTCCTAAAGTATATAGACAGTGAAATGTCATGTTTTTGGAGATTTGTATGTCTGCACTTTGAAACAATTATACAGGGTGACTGTGATGATTACAGTGTTAAAGTGCAGTGATTTAACGGGGTGACTGTGATGATTACAGTGTTAAAGTGCAGTGACTTAACGGGGTGACTGTGATGATTACAGTGTTAAAGTGCAGTGACTTAACGGGGTGACTGTGATGATTACAGTGTTAAAGTGCAGTGTCAGTTTTAGTTTTTGAAGGGTCATGGGTGTCAGACAGATTAACATTATGTACAATAAATACATTTGCCTGGGCAAAAATGAGTACACGGTGTGAAAACTAATCAGTAACTACACAGAGGATTTTCCCTAAACCTGACCCTAACACCACAAACCCAACATTAACCCTAAATCCTAATCCTTACCCCTACTGCCTTTTTTTAGCCCCAAGCCAAACACCAACCACATCAACGTTTTTGAGGACCGGCCAGATGTCCTCCCAAAGGGACCCCTCCTCTCTAACAATGGGGTACATACTATTTCATAGGGAAATTGAGGAGCGCCTGGAGAGACTGGATTCAGCTTTTAGATGTTACCAAGGAGACGCAGTCCATCCAAACCCCTTCACCTTTTGTAGATTGGTTGAAAAGCGCAGCAAAGCACTTTGTCCAAAGAATCTCTAACCACTACCATTAAGTAAAAAGAAAATGCTGGCTGACTGGCTGGCTGGCTGGCTGGTTTGGCCCCCTGGCTGTCTACTTTCAAAAGTCAAAACACCCATTGACAACTTCTCTACTTGATTTTCCTTTTCTTTGTCCTTCTATGTTTTCCTGGGTAGAAGTGCCCTCTCATTCTCCTTCCACTCGTGTGTTTGGGACTGCATCGCTCCGGGCCAAATAAAATCTAATTTGGCCATTAATCACAGAGAGAAATGGAGGCATTAGTGTGTGTTTGTGTGTGTGTGTGTGTGTGTGAGATAGTATTACACTATGATAGACTCCTTAAGTTAGTCTTACCACTGAGAGTCGACCGTGGGATGAGGCGAAAGGGATGAGGACAGGAGAGAGGGTGGAGAAAATGGGGTGAACATGTGCAGGTGGAGAAGGTGTAGGACCCTACAGAGTCCCATACAGTGGGGAGAACAAGTATTTGATACACTGCCGATTTTGCAGGTTTTCCTACTTACAAAGTAATGTAGAGGTCTCAAATTTGTATCATAGGTACACTTCAACTGTGAGAGACGGAATCTAAAACAAATATTCAGAAAAACACATTGTATGATTTTTATTTTGTATGACACATTAAATAATTTATTTGCATTTTATTGCATGACATGAGCATTTGATCACCTACCAACCAGTAAGAATTCCGTCTCTCACAGACCTGTTAGTTTTTCTTTAAGAAGCCCTCCTGTTCTCCACTCATTACCTGTATTAACTGCACCTGTTTGAACTTGTTATCTGTATTAAAGACACCTGTCCACACACTCAAGATCTCACCTCGTGGGGCATCAATGATCATGAGGAAGGTGAGGAATCAGCCCAGAACTACACGGCAGGACCTGGTCAATGACTTGAAGAGTGCTGGGACCACAGCCACAAAGGAAACCATTAGTAACACACTACGCCGTCACAGATTAAAATCCTGCAGCGCACGCAAGGTCCCCCTGCTCAAGCCAGCGCATGTCCTGGCCCATCTGAAGTTTGCCAATGACCATCTGGATGATCCAGAGGAGGAATGAGACAAAAATAGAGCTTTTTGGTCTAAACTCCACTCGCTGTGTTTGGAGGAAAAAGAAGGATGAGTACAACCCCAAGAACACCATCCCAACCGTGAAGCATGGTGGTGGAAACATCATTCTTTATGGATGCTTTTCTGCAAAGGGGACAGGACGACTGCACCGTATTGAGGGGTGGATGGATGGGGCCATGTATTGCGAGATCTTGGCCAACAACCTCCTTCCCTCAGTAAGAGCATTGAAGATGGGTCGTGGCTGGGTCTTCCAGCATGACAACGACCCGAAACACACAGCCAGGGTAACTAAGGAGTGGCTCCATAAGAAGCATCTCAAGGTCCTGGAGTGGCCTAGCCAATCTCCAATAGAAAATCTTTGGAGTGAGCTGAGAGTCCATATTGCCCAGCGACAGCCCCGAAACCTGAAGGATCTGTAGAAGGTCTGTATGGAGGAGTGGGCCAAAATCCCTGCTGCAGTGTGTGCAAACCTGGTCAAGAACTACAGGAAACGTATGATCTCTGTAATTGCAAACAAAGGTTCCTGTACCAAATATTAAGTTCTGCTTTTCTGATTTATCAAATACTTATGTCATGCAATGAAATGCAAATGAATTACTTAAAAATCATACAATGTGATCTTCTGGATTTTTGTGATAAATCATACAATGTGATAAAAATTACAGACCTCTACATGCTTTGTAAGTGGGAAAATCGGCAGTGTATCAAATACTTGTTCTCTCCATTGTATGTCTGGCTACTAAACATGAAACAGCTGTCATCCCAGCACGCAGGGAAATGTGCTGGGAAATTACAGGAAGTAAAACCTAATTTACAAATATATGGTGAAGAATGAACAAAAATGCCACATGGCCCTGAAATGAGAATGCAAAGATACATAGATACGGGGTTCATTCGTGACCAATGAGGAGACGCAAGGCTGGCCAGCCTCAGCGGAGAAGGAGTTTGACCGCTGCGCGCCAGGGAGGTACACCCATACAGGCACGTCCTCCTCCATCGCAAATAGTATACTTCAGCAAGAGTCATTCTATTAAGAAACCACTCCATTCATTCCACATTGGAAACCATTAAACCCCGAGTGAAACATTTTAAAGTGCTAACGGGCGAAGGAGGATTGGGTGCGTTTGGCCGCAGTGGCCCGAGGGATGCTGGGTAACTACATTTGTGTCGGCGAGCGCTAACGCTCGGCTGTTAATGTTGAATTATAATGTTGTTGTTATCACTGTGGTTGCTGTTAGTCACTCGGCTAATGGTTGTGAATAGTGCTTTAATACAACCGTGCTGATGGACGCGGCGCTGACGTTGGGGACGCTGTTAGTATTTAAAGAGCGCTGTGGCGGAGGGGGGGGGTGGTGCTGGAGGGGCGTCGGGGAGATGAAGAGAATATATATTGAGACCACTTTAAGCTCTTATATCTGAGAGTGGACTTAAAAGCGTGGCGGTACTTCTAACCTCCATTTTGTCATTCAACCGTGCTTCGATGACTCAGACGTGTTTTAGAACCCGGCGCCCCGCGCCGCTCGCCTTTGATATCGGACGGAGATACTTTCCGCCGAGGCTCAGCCGTGCTGACGTAGAACGGCTTAAAGCAGCGGGCGGCGGTGAAATCTGGCGGTGTCTCTCGCGGTGTATTACCGCCGCCTGCTAATCAAGCACGCACAGTTGACTGGACGATAATGGCAGGTTTATATGCTGGTCAAAAGAAATGTTCGTGTTGCAGAATGAACTCTGACCCCCCCCCCCCCCCCCCCCCCCCCCCGCCCTCGCCCTGCCCCCCCTCCCAGGGGGACTATGACCCAGTGAAAACCAAAGTGCTCCACTTGGGCCAGAACCCCACCAGCATGGCCAAGAAGCAGCGCCTGGAGGAGGTGGAGGCTCTGAGGGAGGAGGTGCAGTGTCTGAGAGAACACCTCCGTTCCCTGCAGACAGGGGGCGCCGTGCCCGCCGCTGTGGGGGACCTCGGTGTTACCGTCAACCTGCCGCCGTCACAGGAGATCCTGGGTAAGAGAGAAGTACACACACACACACACACACACACACACACACACACACACACACACACACACACACACACACACACACACACACACACACACACACACGAGTATGAACTATTTCCCTGTTCTCTCACTGCGTGTCACAAACAAATACTCTCTCACACATTAACACACACACACACACACACACACACACACACACACACACACACACACACACACACACACACACACACGAGTATGAACTATTTCCCTGTTCTCTCACTGCGTGTCACAAACAAATACTCTCTCACACATTAACACACACACACACACACACACACACACTGGTGGAGACTGGCTGTTCTCTCATTAGGGTTAAGAAAGCATATAATTGTTTAACTGACAGTCTCTCTCAAAGCAAACTTTTAAATTAAATTAATTTTATACAAATTTGAATGATGTAGAGAATAAACGGGAATATTCTCTGCTTTAATAGGAGTATTTACTGACTGGAGAGACGGTCATTCTCTACTATAATAGGATAATTTACTGACTGGAGAGATGGTCATTCTCTACTATAATAGGAGGATTTACTGACTGGAGAGATGGTCATTCTCTACTTCAACAGGAGTATTTACTGACTGGAGAGATGGTCATTCTCTACTATAATAGGAGGATTTACTGACTGGAGAGATGGTCATTCTCTACTTCAAAAGGAGTATTTACTGACTGGAGAGACAGTCATTCTCTACTATAATAGGAGAATTTACTGACTGGAGAGATGGTCATTCTCTACTATAATAGGAGAATTTACTGACTGGAGAGACAGTCATTCTCTACTATAATAGGATAATTTACTGACTGGAGAGACAGTCATTCTCTACTATAATAGGATAATTTACTGACTGGAGAGATGGTCATTCTCTACTATAATAGGAGGATTTACTGACTGGAGAGAGATGGTCATTCTCTACTTCAACAGGAGTATTTACTGACTGGAGAGATGGTCATTCTCTACTATAATAGGAGGATTTACTGACTGGAGAGATGGTCATTCTCTACTTCAACAGGAGTATTTACTGACTGGAGAGATGGTCATTCTCTACTATAATAGGAGGATTTACTGACTGGAGAGATGGTCATTCTCTACTTCAACAGGAGTATTTACTGACTGGAGAGATGGTCATTCTCTACTATAATAGGAGGATTTACTGACTGGAGAGATGGTCATTCTCTACTTCAACAGGAGTATTTACTGACTGGAGAGACAGTCATTCTCTACTATAATAGGAGAATTTACTGACTGGAGAGATGGTCATTCTCTACTATAATAGGAGAATTTACTGACTGGAGAGACAGTCATTCTCTACTATAATAGGATAATTTACTGACTGGAGAGACAGTCATTCTCTACTATAATAGGATAATTTACTGACTGGAGAGATGGTCATTCTCTACTATAATAGGAGGATTTACTGACTGGAGAGATGGTCATTCTCTACTTCAACAGGAGTATTTACTGACTGGAGAGATGGTCATTCTCTACTATAATAGGAGGATTTACTGACTGGAGAGATGGTCATTCTCTACTTCAACAGGAGTATTTACTGACTGGAGAGATGGTCATTCTCTACTATAATAGGAGGATTTACTGACTGGAGAGATGGTCATTCTCTTCTTCAACAGGAGTATTTACTGACTGGAGAGACAGTCATTCTCTACTATAATAGGAGAATTTACTGACTGGAGAGATGGTCATTCTCTACTATAATAGGAGAATTTACTGACTGGAGAGACAGTCATTCTCTACTATAATAGGATAATTTACTGACTGGAGAGACAGTCATTCTCTACTATAATAGGAGAATTTACTGACTGGAGAGATGGTCATTCTCTACTATAATAGGATAATTTACTGACTGGAGAGACAGTCATTCTCTACTATAATAGGATAATTTACTGACTGGAGAGACAGTCATTCTCTACTATAATAGGATAATTTACTGACTGGAGAGATGGTCATTCTCTACTATAATAGGAGGATTTACTGACTGGAGAGATGGTCATTCTCTACTTCAACAGGAGTATTTACTGACTGGAGAGATGGTCATTCTCTACTATAATAGGAGGATTTACTGACTGGAGAGATGGTCATTCTCTACTTCAACAGGAGTATTTACTGACTGGAGAGATAGTCATTCTCTACTATAATAGGAGGATTTACTGACTGGAGAGATGGTCATTCTCTACTTCAACAGGAGTATTTACTGACTGGAGAGACAGTCATTCTCTACTATAATAGGAGAATTTACTGACTGGAGAGATGGTCATTCTCTACTATAATAGGAGAATTTACTGACTGGAGAGACAGTCATTCTCTACTATAATAGGATAATTTACTGACTGGAGAGACAGTCATTCTCTACTATAATAGGATAATTTACTGACTGGAGAGATGGTCATTCTCTACTATAATAGGAGGATTTACTGACTGGAGAGAGATGGTCATTCTCTACTTCAACAGGAGTATTTACTGACTGGAGAGATGGTCATTCTCTACTATAATAGGAGGATTTACTGACTGGAGAGATGGTCATTCTCTACTTCAACAGGAGTATTTACTGACTGGAGAGACAATTTACTGACTGGAGAGACGCAGTCATTCTCTACTATAATAGGAGAATTTACTGACTGGAGAGAGACAGTCATTCTCTACTATAATAGTAGAATTTACTGACTGGAGAGAGAGTCATTCTCTACTTCAACAGGAGTATTTACTGACTGGAGAGAGAGTTCTTGAGATGGGGTGAAGTGGGACTGGGGGGGGACTGTTAGGCTGGGGTGGGGTGAGGGGGGAGTGAGTCTGGGAAGCAATAGTGAGTCTGGGGGTGAGAAAGTGAGGCTGGGGGTGAGAAAGTGAGGCTGGGGGTGGGAAAGTGAGGCTGGGGGGTGGGAAAGTGAGGCTGGGGGGTGGGAAAGTGAGGCTGGGGGTGGGAAAGAGAGGCTTGGGGGTGGGAAAGTGAGATGGTGAGAGAGGATTAAGTGGATAACTGACAGAGGTGTAGAGCGAGAGAGATGATAAACAAGTAGGTGTGATTATCATTCATGTCGAGGTTGAGAAGTATTGCTTTATGAATAAAGCATGCAATTACACACAGTCAACGATCGTGTGTGTGTGTGTGTCCGTCATTGTTGTTATTATGTAATGTTAATTATGGTCATTCAATTTTAATTACTCTTTATTCTTTCACCCCACACACACGCCCATGCTTTAACCAGGATTCCATGGTGCTGTGGAACTTTATAAGACACTTTTAACTAGCCCTGATCTATTGTAGAGGGATCCGGGTTTTATTTGGACCCATGCCCTGTTCTATTGTAGAGAGGTCCGGGTTTTATTTTGAACCTGTCCTGTTCTATTGTAGGGGGATCCAGGTTTTATTTTTAACCTGTCCTGTTCTATTGTAGAGGGGTCCAGGTTTTATTTTGACCCATGCCCCGTTCTGTTGTAGAGGGATCCAGGTTTTATTTTGACCCATGCCCCGTTCTGTTGTAGAGGGATCCAGGTTTTATTTGGATCCATATGTTTCCTATCAAATCAAGTTGTTAAATCATTTGCTATCTCCTCTCTTCTCCACACTTCTCTGTTTCCCTCCTAGCAGCGTAGAAGCTGTCTGTACCCCTGTATGTTCTACCTTAACATTACTGTTCTATGTCATTACAGATCTACGGAAGCAGATTGAGAGTGCAGAACTGAAGAACCAGCGGCTGAAGGAGGTATGAAGTGCAGAGCTTATAGTGTAGTTGGATACTCATTTCTGATTGGCTAGAAGGGTCATTAAAGCCTGCTGGACAGGACAGTTGGATGTTCCTGGGACATCCAATCACCACATTTACATTTAACCAGTTCAGCCGGTGCTGTTAGCCACATCAACCTACTGCCGTGAGGCATACGTTTTAGTCCCGGTCCTACTCGGGAATCCAACCCAAAACCGCGGCGCCCTGCTCTACCAGTTCAACCACACACATTGGCCCTCATTTATCATTCTTGCGTAGAAACGGGCGTATATGTTGGCGTAAGATTTTGCTTACACTCCTCTCACCGCCTGATTTATGAAGCTGTGCGTACCTTTAAAATCCAGGTGTACGCAATACCTGCCCTTGATAAATGCCGCGGCTGAAAACGATCGTCATTAGAATAACAAGCCCCTATATATTCAAGTCTCCGCTTCCCCCACGCCCTCATTTTATGCCATGGACACACGGAAGACGGCAAAAAAGAGAAACTTCTCTGACGTGGAGATTGAGACGATCACCAGAGAGGTAGAAAGAAACACAATTGTTTTATTTGGCAGTTTAAAAAGCGGAATAAAAGATGATGATGTGATGTGGAGTACCATTCATTCACATTAATAACTGCATGACAATTTGTAATATTCGTCTTATTATTTTATGATATTTATTATTAATGACGTTTATTGTTATTTAGAAGAAGAATGTCGTTATTATTATTATTATTTCTATTATTATTTAAAAGAAGAAGAATGTCATTTTTATTATTTTGTCAGTCTGAATTATATTTTGGTCATTGAAAGCCTTTTATTACTGAACCCAGTCCGTGCGCAACTGCCGGGCCTAACCCTGAAACGTCATGTAAAGCGCACAGGCTCGCATCTGAAGGAATACCTATAAATCAAATGCTTTGGTAAAGTCACACAAATTAAACCTTGAAGTCCGTGTTGCACAAAAATAAACACTGAAGTTTTTTTACAGTGGGCCATAATATATCATATCTTTTAGTTTTTCTGCGCATTTCCGCACTAACTCTAAACGTGCGTACACCACCTCCTGAGCTGGCGTAGGATTTGAGAGTGCCGTACGCCAACGTCCATATTGATAAATCTCAAAGTCACCGTGGTTTTGGGTGTACGCCAGGTGTACGCTGGAAATTTGGTGTACGCACTTTTGATAAATGAGGGCCACTGTGTTTGTAAAACTGCGGATGTGCTGGTTGTGCGGGGCGTGGTCCAGGTGTTCCAGAAGAAGATTCAGGAGTTCCGGACGGTGTGTTATGTTCTGACCGGCTACCAGATTGACATCACCACCCAGAACCAGTACCGGCTCACCTCGCTCTACGCCGAGCACATGGACGACTCTCTGCTGTTCAAGGTACACACCGACACACACACCTAAACATACACACCGAAACATACACACCTAAACACACACACCTAAACACACACACTTAAACACACACACCTAAACATACACACCTAAACATACACACCTAAACACACACACCTAAACATACACACCTAAACATACACATCTAAACATACACACCGAAACATACACACCGAAACATACACACCTAAACACACACACCTAAACATACACACCTAAACACACACACCTAAACACACACACCTAAACACACACACCTAAACACACACACCTAAACACACACACCTAAACATACACACCTAAACATACACACCTAAACACACACACCTAAACATACACACCTAAACATACACACACACACCAAAACATACACACTGACACACACACCTAAACATACACACCTAAACACACACACCTAAACATACACACCTAAACATACACACCGACACACACACCTAAACATACACACCTAAACATACACACCTAAACATACACACCTAAACACACACACCTAAACATACACACCTAAACACACACACCTAAACATACACACCTAAACATACACACTGACACACACACACACACCAAAACATACACACTGACACACACACACCTAAACATACACACCTAAACACACACACCTAAACATACACACCTAAACATACACACCTAAACACACACACCTAAACATACACACCTAAACATACACACCTAAACACACACACCTAAACATACACACTGACACACACACCTAAACATACACACCTAAACATACACACCTAAACATACACACCTAAACATACACACCGACACACACACACACCTAAACATACACACCTAAACATACACACCTAAACATACACACCTAAACATACACACTGACACACACACCTAAACATACACACCTAAACACACACGCCTAAACATACACACCTAAACATACACACTGACACACACACACACACCAAAACATACACACTGACACACACACACCTAAACATACACACCTAAACACACACACACCTAAACATACACACCTAAACATACACACCTAAACATACACACCTAAACATACACACCTAAACACACACACTGACACACACACCTAAACATACACACCTAAACATACACACCTAAACACACACACTGACACACACACCTAAACATACACACCTAAACATACACACCTAAACATACACACTGACACACACACCTAAACATACACACCTAAACACACACACCTAAACATACACACCTAAACACACACACCTAAACATACACACTGACACACACACCTAAACATACACACCTAAACATACACACCTAAACATACACACCTAAACACACACACCTAAACATACACACCTAAACATACACACCGACACACACACCTAAACACACACACCTAAACATACACACCTAAACATACACACCTAAACATACACACCTAAACACACACCTAAACACACACACCTAAACACACACACCTAAACACACACACTGACACACACACCTAAACATACACACCTAAACACACACACCTAAACATACACACCTAAACATACACACCTAAACATACACACCTAAACATACACACCTAAACACACACACTGACACACACACCTAAACATACACACCTAAACATACACACCTAAACACACACACCTAAACATACACACTGACATACACACCTAAACATACACACCTAAACATACACACCTAAACACACACACCTAAACACACACACCTAAACACACACACCTAAACACACACACCTAAACACACACACCAAAACATACACACCTAAACATACACACCTAAACATACACACCTAAACATACACACCGACACACACACCTAAACATACACACCTAAACATACACACCTAAACACACACACCTAAACATACACACCGACACACACACCTAAACACACACACCTAAACATACACCTAAACATACACACCTAAACACACACACCTAAACATACACACCTAAACATACACACCTAAACATACACACCTAAACATACACACCTAAACACACACACCGACATACACACCTAAACATACACACCTAAACATACACACCTAAACATACACACCTAAACATACACACCTAAACATACACACCGACACACACACCTAAACACACACACCTAAACACACACACCTAAACATACACACCTAAACATACACACCGACACACACACCTAAACATACACACCTAAACATACACACCTAAACATACACACCGACACACACACCTAAACATACACACCTAAACATACACACTGACACACACACACACACCAAAACATACACACTGACACACACACACCTAAACATACACACCGACACACACACCTAAACATACACACTGACACACACACACCTAAACATACACACCGACACACACACACACACCTAAACATACACACTGACACACACACACCTAAACATACACACCGACACACACCGAACCTGTCTGAGGGGTCAACAGGAAGTGATGTGTCCTTGAGGCCGTTGTCTCTGTTATTCCTGGACTCCCTCACTAACAGACGCGGCGTTGTCCACCTGGACTCCCTCACGTCTCCGGGCAGCCGTTGCCACAACAGAGCCTTTAAACACAGCCTTTAAACACAGCCTTTAAAAACAGCCTCACGACTGCATGTCACTTAACCAATAAGATCACACATACAGACACGCGGGCACATTTTGCCTTTTTGTCGTGAGTGAGTGCGTGCGTTCGTGCGCATGTGTGTGTGTGTGTGTAGCTCTTTAGCTGGGTAATATGCATTGACATCAGAATAAATAGCTCCATTTTACAAAACTGTGCAGAAAAGTGTGTGCGAGATATAGATTGATTACCCCTGGCAATGTAATAATTAAATGGCTCGTGTTTGTGTGTGTTTGTGTGTGTTTGTGTGTGTTTGTGTGTGTGTGTGTTTGTGTGTGTGTGTGTTTGTGTGTGTTTGTGTGTTTGTGTGTTTGTGTGTGTGTGTGTGTGTGCCTCAGAAGACTTATTCATGTAGAAATAGAGGCGAGGGTCTTAGCGGAGGCATGTTGTCCCTAAGTATGTGGAGTACTCAGCCAAATCGAAACAGTAGCCAGCCAGACCTCCCCTTTTGGGTGTGCAGAACAAGATGTATTTCAGTCGCCTCAGGTAAATGCTTGTGTATTGATTTAGTCCGAAATACACAGAGAGCTGAGATGGCTCTCATGCTGGCCAAATGCTTTGTGGTATTTGTGTAGAAAGACATCATTTTAAATTAAACACAAGTATATATTTGGCGTTATCTTCAACTTTTCTCAAGTTTATACACATTTCGTTTTTTTTACAGAAATCACTTGTGAATTGCAAGGAACTGTGTGATGGGCCCTTTTTCAAGTTACGAAATGGGTCTCTTAATTAAACAGAGCATGTTTTTTTCCAGCCCCTCGCCTTCCCAATCAGATAATCTGTCAGATAAGAAGTTTGACATTTCAAACACGGCCAAAGCCGACCAGTCCGTTTGGTTTACTTTAGTCAAATCACAGCACCACATCAGTACCTTTTAAAGCACCATGTAATTATCACCCACAATTCTGTCGGTTTTCTTTTCTCATTATTGACCAGAATGGAGCCAGTTCTTCACTACCTTCCTCCGGTCTGTGTTTAGGTCTTTGCCCTGCGTTCTTATTATGTGTCCACCGATAATCTCCAACCGGCACCACATGATTTAGGAACGGTTAATGGATACGTGGTCAGTTCTACAAAGTAGTAAATATCCTATCCACAGCAACTACATGGTCTACCAGGAATGCTATAGTTAGGCTTAGTGGCCTGCTTCACTTGGCACAACCGGAAACTCCTCAGAAACTCCTGTCTCGTCTAGGTTTCTTCCTACTAGGTGGTTTTCCTACTAGGGTATCTGTAAAAGCGTTCTGTGACGCAGCTGCTGTAGTGAAAAGGGCTCCGTAAAATAAAACGCGTGTGATTGGTTGACAGTTTTACCGCTTTTTCCGTGAGGCTACACAGCTCGTGTTCCAACCGCTGAGAACACAGAATGCACCGCGAGCTGGGACACCGAGTCGGGACACCGAGCCAGGGATGTTCCCTCTTTGGGCCCTGTCAACGGAAACCTGCAAGACGCATGTCGTTCACTCTGCTGGTGGAAATGACAGCGTCTTCTGCGCTCTGTCTGGGGGAGAAAACGCTCGGGAGATGGCGGGAGAGGTTGGGGAGGAGCAGAGAGAGAATCAGGAAGGTGAGCTGTCCAGGGTTTGCTCCTCCCTCCCTGCCACTCTCTCTCTCTCACCAGTCTCTCTCCCTCTTCCTCTCTGAATGAAATGATAAAGAAGATATCATTAGGTAGTTCTACATGGTTGTGTTGACAGGGGTGTTTCTGGGATATCATTAGGTAGTTCTACATGGTTGTGTTGACAGGGGTGTTTCTGGGATATCATTAGGTAGTTCTACATGGTTGTGTTGACAGGGGTGTTTCTGGGATATCATTAGGTAGTTCTACATGGTTGTGTTGACAGGGGTGTTTCTGGGATATCATTAGGTAGTTCTACATGGTTGTATTGACAGGGGTGTTTCTGGGATATCATTAGGTAGTTCTACATGGTTGTGTTGACAGGGGTGTTTCTGGGATATCATTAGGTAGTTCTACATGGTTGTATTGACAGGGGTGTTTCTGGGATATCATTAGGTAGTTCTACATGGTTGTGTTGACAGGGGTGTTTCTGGGATATCATTAGGTAGTTCTACATGGTTGTATTGACAGGGGTGTTTCTGGGATATCATTAGGTAGTTCTACATGGTTGTGTTGACAGGGGTGTTTCTGGGATATCATTAGGTAGTTCTACATGGTTGTGTTGACAGGGGTGTTTCTCAGATATCATTAGGTAGTTCTACATGGTTGTGTTGACAGGGGTGTTTCTGAGTCTCTTGCGGCAGGTCATTCTTCGTAGCCTCGACCACAGGGTTTCTCCTAACCGCTACAAGAGTTTCCCAAAATGTCATTTGTGGGGATTTGAGGGGAGACATTTATCTCTCAGACATTTGCGAAGAGCTGGTTACCCCCCCCATTCCTCCTCTCCCTCTTTTTCTTGCTGTCTCCCCCCCTTTGTTTGCCTCCCTCTGTTTCTCTGTCTTTCTGTCCCTCTACCTCTGCATGTGTGAGAGTGTGTGTGAAATCTGTTTGATGATAACCAGACAGCTCACGTCGAGACCAATTTCACCCAAATGGAAGGTGCTGTTTTTTCTCTCCCTCTCTCTGTCTGGCTTTTTCCCCTCTCTGTCTCTCCTCTTTCCCCTCCCTGTCTCTCCTCTTTCCCCTCTCTGTCTCTCCTCTTTGCCCTCTCTGTCTCTCCTCTTTCCCCTCTCTGTCTCTCCTCTTTCCCCTCTCTGTCTCTCCTCTTTGCCCTCTCTGTCTCTCCTCTTTCCCCTCTCTGTCTCTCCTCTTTCCCCTCTCTGTCTCTCCTCTTTGCCCTCTCTGTCTCTCCTCTTTGCCCTCTCTGTCTCTCCTCTTTGCCCTCTCTGTCTCTCCTCTTTCCCCTCTCTGTCTCTCCTCTTTCCCCTCTCTGTCTCTCCTCTTTCCCCTCTCTGTCTCTCCTCTTTCCCCTCTCTGTCTCTCCTCTTTCCCCTCTCTGTCTCTCCTCTTTGCCCTCTCTGTCTCTCCTCTTTGCCCTCTCTGTCTCTCCTCTTTGCCCTCTCTGTCTCTCCTCTTTGCCCTCTCTGTCTCTCCTCTTTGCCCTCTCTGTCTCTCCTCTTTGCCCTCTCTGTCTCTCCTCTTTGCCCTCTCTGTCTCTCCTCTTTCTCCTCTCTGTCTCTCCTCTTTGCCCTCTCTGTCTCTCCTCTTTGCCCTCTCTGTCTCTCCTCTTTGCCCTCTCTGTCTCTCCTCTTTCCCCTCTCTGTCTCTCCTCTTTCCCCTCTCTGTCTCTCCTCTTTCCCCTCTCTGTCTCTCCTCTTTGCCCTCTCTGTCTCTCCTCTTTGCCCTCTCTGTCTCTCCTCTTTGCCCTCTCTGTCTCTCCTCTTTGCCCTCTCTGTCTCTTTTTCCTCTTTGTGACTCTCTCGTTCAGTTCAGTTAAATTTAAAGGGGCTTCATTGGCATGGAAAACATTTGTTTACATTTCCGAAGCAAGTGGAAAAATATAGCTGGGAGCCGCAACAAACAGGTTCACAGGATAACAAAATTGGAAACATTTTATTGCAGCACCGGTTTTGTTTTTCTTTGGGAAACGTTTTGGACTGGTGTGACGACACTGAATGGGACGGTCAGTGCAGGAACTAACAATGGGTTTAACACACAGGACACACACGCCTGTGGGTTTAATCATGACTAATCAGTTTTCTAATGTAGGCCGCTTTCCCTTTGAGCTCTGCAGTCTTCCTTCATTTCATTGAGTAACTATCCCCCTAAATGGGTTGTTGACCGTTCATCTAATTGCATGGCCATGTGGGGAAATGGTCTGCGCTGCGGGGTGAGATGAGTCTTCCACTAGTAATTAACAGTTTGAGGGCTGTTCAAGACTGTCGTCTTTTCAGGTGAGGGAGGCGGTGAAGCTGTAGGATGCCTCTCTGAACACGTGGAAAGCATCTCCGTTTTTTGGATTTAATACGTTTTTCTTCTTAACCAGTATGAGGAGTTGACTGATCCCCTCCTGATGATGTCTCTGCAAAGGAAGTGAGAAATCCCACCCAGTGTTTATTCACATGCATACAGAGAAATCAACTGAGACCAAGGTCTCTTGTGCAGCTGAGGCCTGTATACAAAATGTAAATAAAACATCAAAAACAATCACAATTGACAATTAAAATTGTATTTATAAGAAATGTCAACTTTTTATTTAAGATGACTCTAAATGGCCTTCTGTGTGTGGGACTGATTATAAGAAGCAGTTTTACCCAGTTCTCAGTAGGCCCGTGGTGTGCCCCACACCATGCAGTCTTGACAGCGTGTTGGTAACTGCTGTTCTTCCATTGAATTTTCTCTGTTAGATATTCAGGCAGTTTTTCCAGGACATCAACCAATATCTGACCCTTCTAGAGGTCAGTATTCCAGCCAACTGAGCCATATAACAGACAGTGATGAGTGTGTCAATTTGCACCAGTGATAAAACCTGAATGATAAAAACAGCGTCCCGAGATTTGAGTACAGAAGCTGACATTATTTGAGTGCAGAAGCTGACATTATTTGAGATTTGAGTGCAGAAGCTGACATTATTTGAGATTTGAGTGCAGAAGCTGACATTATTTGTGGTTTGAGTACAGAAAATTATTTTATTTGAAATTTGAGTGCAGAAGTTGACATTATTTATGATTTGACTACAGAAGCTGCCATTATTTGTGGTATGCGTACTGAAGCTGCCATTATTTTAGGTATGCATACTGAAGCTGACATTATTTTAGGTATGCGTACAGAAGCTGACATTATTTGTGGTTTGAGTGCAGAAGCTGACATTATTTGTGGTTTGAGTACAGAAGCTGACATTATTTGTGATTTGAGTACAGAAGCTGCCATTATTTGTGGTTTGAGTGCAGAAGCTGACATTATTTGTGGTTTGAGTGCAGAAGCAGACATTATTTGTGATTTGACTACAGAAGCTGACATTATTTGTGGTTTGAGTACAGAAGCTGCCATTATTTGTGGTTTGAGTGCAGAAGCTGACATTATTTGTGGTTTGAGTGCAGAAGCAGACATTATTTGTGATTTGACTACAGAAGCTGCCATTATTTGTGGTATGCGTACTGAAGCTGCCATTATTTTAGGTATGCGTACTGAAGCTGACATTATTTTAGGTATGCGTACAGAAGCTGACATTATTTGTGGTTTGAGTGCAGAAGCTGACATTATTTGTGGTTTGAGTACAGAAGCTGACATTATTTGTGGTTTGAGTACAGAAGCTGCCATTATTTGTGGTTTGAGTGCAGAAGCTGACATTATTTGTGGTTTGAGTGCAGAAGCAGACATTATTTGTGATTTGACTACAGAAGCTGACATTATTTGTGGTTTGAGTGCAGAAGTTGACATTTGTGATTTGACTACAGAAGCTGCCATTATTTGTGGTATGCGTACTGAAGCTGACATTATTTTAGGTATGCGTACAGAAGCAGACATGATTTATTCCTATAAACTAAACCAATTTAAATATTTCGCTTAACGTTCTTGTAAACTGCCCTTGTCCTTCATCTTCCTAACATTTCACACTGCTAAATATTTAATGAAGCTACTTATCTGACCATTTCAAAGAAAACATTATAATCCCAAGCTTTCACGAGGTTAACCCTAATAATAAATTACATTTTAAAGCCCCTTTAGCCTACTCTACTTTTCTAAACCTCAAACAAACACACATTTTGTTTCTAGTCTTGGAACTCAGAACCAGAACCATTGAACATTACAGATGTTTACAACAAAGCTGAAACTGAAATGGAGAAAAAAGAAGGGGAAAAGAACAGATAGATAGAAGTCAGGGAATGGGAGAAAGAAAGAGAGGGGGGGGGGTGAGACAGAGATGAACAGTGTGTGTCAAATCAGTAGGTGATTGAAAGGAGATCTCCGAAGAGGTGAGGAAAGAAGATAAAATGACATTGAAGAGGAGAGAGTGACTAAGCAGGTAGATATATTTTTCTTCTTAAACGACACAGAATCTGTTTTCAGGGTTCGTTAAACTTAATTTGTGTGTGTGTGTGTGTGTGTGTTCGTTCTCCCTCATTCTTAGGGACTGGACAGAAAAATCGCTAACCTTGTTTTTTGGTGTGTGTGTGTGTTCTCCCGTGTGTCAAATCCTCTCCTGAGAGCCACCTGAGACCCTGCCAGAAAAGATAATTCACTGTCAATATGTATTAACCTCAACCTCTGCGCGTGCACACACACCGCACACACACACACACACACACACACACACACTCTCTTCTCTTATTCCTCTCTCTAATAAACAAGCTGAAACACACACCACCAGCAGTGGTCCTGTTGAGGTGGCCTGTGTTGTTGAGGTGGCGTGTGTTTTAGCATGACATGACACTACCAGCAGTAGCCTGATAACAAGCGGTCACACACACTAACCCTGTGTGCGTGTGTGTGTGTGTGTGTGTGTGTGCGTGTGTGTGCGTGCGTGTGTGTGTGTGCGTGCGTGTGTGTGTGCGTGTGCGTGCGTGTGTGTGCACGCAGTATGAAAAGGTTATGAGTCCACAGTTGTTGTCAGCTTAACCTCCTCCCCTGGCTGAGTAGCTACTGCATATAGAGCAGGTTAACACTGTCAATCTAAGCGGGAAGAGTGGGCTCGAAAACGGAGGTCAGAGGCGCAGGAAGCCCGATACGGTTGTCATAAATGGCGCTTAGATAAACAGTGAGAATCTGTGATGAAAAACAGGGTTTGTATTTTTTACTAATACATATACTCAGGGATTTTTTTTTTTTTTTTTTTTACCGGCAATGCATTTTCTTCTCAAAAAGACTGAAAAGAGTCTGGCACGGTATAGTTCATCTTCAGTCTCGCTAGCAATTGCTAAATTCTTATGATTATTCCTAGGATGTTAGTAGATACTAGTAAGCCTATTTAACACAATCCTCAATGGAGTCTAGTGACTGCTGAAACTTTTGATGCCGTGGCGTTGTGATTAATGACAGTGTCTCTCATATGGAAGACCTACGTTCGAATATATTGAGAGCAACGACATTTATAAATAATTTCTGGTAGATTCCACAATTCTCTTGTCTTTTCACTTGAAAAAGTTTATCGTTGCCTTTATTGATAGTTATTGTATAGATGTAATTCACAAATGAAATCAAAAAAAGTATTTTGTTTTTCAGTGCAAGAAAATAATACGTTCCGATCTTAAGTGTATGTGCTGCCGAAGCCAGCACACGCCATGAAATGAAATGAAATGAAATGACTTTGGCAGACTCGCTAGCAATTGCTACATTTCTATAACTATTCCAGTAAGTTAGTAGATACCGGTAAAGCTTATCACTGGCTAATACGCTGTTAAAACTGTCAGTGGCAAATGCCGTTATTTGTGGTGGAGGAAAACTTAGTAAGAAACATTAGTCAGTTTAACTGTATCAATTTCATTCCCGAATGGCCAATTAACTATTAAAATGGCCAGTGGCAAAAGAAGATTTGTTCAGGATAGAGATGAGGCTGTATTGATACCCAGCAGAAGTACGGCTCCGTGTTGTAGTGGGTAACGACACAGCCTTTCACGTGCGTGACCCGGGTTCTAATCTTGAGATGGCAACACTTTCTATTGTGTGCCGGCTGAACTAAGCTTGTCTGGTTTCTTGTTTCAAAATAAAAGTATTGTGCAAAAACACATTATTGAGGGGGACAGTTTAACCCGTTTCACTTATTGAGGTGGACATGTCCCCTTCGCCACCCCCCACTTCCTTGACCATGACTAAGGGCAGTATCCAGGAATTTGGATGGATCGTGCCTAACCTTGGTATATTGGCCTTATTCCTTAAGAATACCATTGACAACCGTAACTAAGTTATAAACCAAGAGGTGTGCCAGTCCTTCTGGAGGTGGATTTATCGATTTACAACATTTTCCATCTGTCTACAATAGTTTTGAACAGTGAGATTCAACTTTGGTTGAAACGTGTAAAAAAAAAAGATATTCCACCCATCAGCCCAACCCATCCCATCAGAGGGTTGTTGTGGGTCGACCTCAGGGAAACATTATCGTCCCTGAGGGAGGACTCCGTGTCAAACAGTGATGCACTAAAACATTGTTTCATCCACTACAGCCTAAGGCTTCATGTGGAGAGAGGGGGAGTGGTGGAGAGAGGGGGAGTGGTGGAGAGAGGGGGAGTGGTGGAGAGAGGGGGAGTCGTGGAGAGAGGGGGAGTCATGGAGAGGGAGAGAGGGGGAGTCGTGGAGAGGGAGAGAGGGGGAGTGGTGGAGAGGGAGAGAGGGGGAGTGGTGGAGAGAAATGAGAGAGGGATTCGTGAAGAGAGGGGGAGAGGTGAGAGAGGGGGAGAGGTGAGAGAGGGGGAGAGGTGAGAGAGGGGTCGTGAAGAGAGAGAGGGAAGGAGAGAGGGAGTCTTGGAGAAGGAGGGAGATCCAGAGAGAGAGCTGATGAATGAGATTACTGTCAGATTGTCTTTTACTTTCACGCTTTCCTGCTCATTTAGTTCTTTCCGTCTTTTCTTTGAAAACACAGGATTTGTCTGTAATTCTTTGATGGAGAGTCAAAGTACAATCAATGTGTTATGGTTTTTCCATTGTTTTATTACCGTTGATTTGTTTAGGGGAGCCTGTGAATTCAGGGGAGACTGGAACCAAGGTCTCTCACTGGCCTTGAGCAAGGCACTTCGCTCTAATTGCCTCTGTAAGTCTTTCTGGCTAAGTGACTGAAATGTAACAAACACATGACCCCATTAAAATGTAGAACCTGCGTAGATGGAACGGTGTGTAGGAATGAAAAGACAGGGTTTTAATATGTGCTTTCTGCCAGGAGCACCGAAGCCTCAACACTCCACCTTTTACCAGGTGGAATGTAAGACTTTACCCCAGGCTAACTCAGCCGCTCTGTTGATGAGAGAAGGGTTACCGAGGGATTAAGGTAGGCTAACTTCTTTAGCTGTGAAAGGAGGGATTTTTAGACCAGAATGCCATCCAAAATAGGATTCTGATGTTACTGAGCTATAGCACATGGTTGCCAGATTATGTTATTTAGCTATAGATGAGGGTTGCCAGATAATCCTACTTAAAAACCTGTCCCATACTGGGCGTCTAAATCCCTGTGTTCATTGGGAGATGCTGTGTTTGATTTATTTCTACTTCCATCCTGTTTGTGTCTCACTCTTTTCCTTTCTTTTCCGCACTCCTTTTCTCTTAATTTATCCCTCCTTCTCTTTCTCCTTCTTTTCTTTTTCCTCTCCTTACTCTGCATCCTCTAAGCACATGAGTAGAGTGCCTTCGTCCATCACGCACGCACGCACGCACGTGGTCTCATGTAATCAATATCATAATTAATCCACTTTGAAGATAGTGTGCGTTCAAGGCAGTTTGTGTATGCACGTGCACATGCACGTGTGTGTGTGTGTGATTAAGTTTATAAAATCCCCTGCCTTGTCAACGGTCAAATCTCCCTTCCTCCCCTCCGCCTCACCCCTCCGCCTCCCCCCTCCGTCTCCTGTCCTCCGTGACTCTGCGACACGTCCACTCGGTTAAATGAAAGAGCTCCGTCTCCCGTCTCCTGTCCTCCGTGACTCTGCGACGCGTCCACTCGGTTAAATGAAAGAGCTCTGTCTCCCGTCTCCTGTCCTCCGTGACTCTGCGACGCGTCCACTCGGTTAAATGAAAGAGCTCTGTCTCCCGTCTCCTGTCCTCCGTGACTCTGCGACGCGTCCACTCGGTTAAATGAAAGAGCTCCGTCTCCCGTCTCCTGTCCTCCGTGACTCTGCGACGCGTCCACTCGGTTAAATGAAAGAGCTCCGTCTCCCGTCTCCTGTCCTCCGTGACTCTGCGACGCGTCCACTCGGTTAAATGAAAGAGCTCCGTCTCCTGTCCTCCGTGACTCTGCGACGCGTCCAGGTTGGCAGGTATGACTGAGGTCTCACTTCACACGGACCAGATTGAGTGCTACTAGCCACCGGTCTTTCCGCTCCGGGGAGACCGGCGGTGGACAGTTTGAAGCAGGTGGCAACCACCGTCTGGGAACTGGACCGTGAACACTCCTGGTGGATCTGACCAGGCCCTGAGGTCCAGGGAGACCAGGAACCTTGCAGGAGTTAGTTATCAAAATGTTCAAAGTTGTCTCACACGAACGTGACTCCAGTATCTGGGTCAATGTCATGATGTGCATTTTTTGTGTCCGAAGCCATTATTTTAAATATAGCTTTTCTTTAAGAAATACATGTAACATGTAAAATTATTCTATGATATGTACTTTATGATGAGCCAATTTATTTTATTTAAATATAATAAAGGTTTAGATTTTTTATATTCCAAAGCACCGAAATGTCAGGTGGTGCAACCGTCCAAACCATAGACGCAGAGAACAAAATTGTTGTAAAAATGGTATTACTCAATAAAATTCAAGTTATGTTAATTGATATTTATGAATACATTAATTGCATTCTAATGCTAATATATATCTTTCTGTATGATATTGTATTATCTAAAGTATTTTAATATTTTTTTTTTTGATGCCATTATCAAGCAAAAGAAATCAGAACGACTTAAAAAATAAACCCAGCATATAATTGTGAACCTCCAGTGCCTGAGCCATACTTGAAAGAATGTTTGGTAGTTAATACACTGAAGTTATGTTCAGGCTTATGAACTCATACATTTGAAGTAGCAACCCTATTTCAAAAGTATGTTCAAAGATGTGTTCAGAAAAACATTAGTTACAGTCTTTAGTGTTTCATTAAAACAATAATTTAGAATTATATTAGAGAATTATATTTCCTTTGAAATTATATTATTTGCAGAATAAATTGTTGCAAGCTATAAAATAAACCATAATTAAATGCATGAACCTTTTTTTGTGATAATCAATTGTTATTGAGCCGAGGCGCAACCAGTCAGGTGGCGTAACAATTCATGGTCAGGTGGCGAAATGTACATTTAAAAACATCAATTTTCATTGCAACTGTAAAGTTGAGTCATAAAATTAACTTATAACTTATGTAATGTATGCAAATAGTTCTTAACGTTTGTCTTTCTCTCTTTGGGAAGTTGGATGTGTAAAAACACAAGTGTCAGTTTCCAAGAAATGTAATAGAAGCGCCATATATAAAGACCTTTAAGGGAAATTTATTTTAGACAGTATAATGATACATATGTACTTATTTTCAGTTGTAGGAAATACATTAAGTTTATTATTTAACTTTCAAGTATGGTTGTGCCACCTGACATTTCTTGGATGGTGAATTCAGAATATCTTGTTTAAAAAAATGCATAAATGCCATCTTAAAACTATAAAACTAACAAGAATACACAGGATACATTCTTGTGAACATAAAAAATGCATTTTATATCCATTTTCACGTGCATAATAATTTTGTTCATTTTGAAAGCCTTATTTGTCATTGACCCATCTGCATTAGACAGGGAGCTCTCGTCTCAGGCTCTGGGTTGTATTTCCCCTGTAAAAGTGTCCACACCCACTGTCTGCAGTCAGGTTGTTTAGTCCGTTTTAGATTGAAGTTGTGGATCTCTCCTTAAGCTTTAATAAATAAAATATGAGCATTTTCCTTTCTCTCTTTCTCTCTCAGCCCCTCTACCGTTGTCACATCTTTCTCTATTCCAGTCTTTTTCGAGCTACTCTGGTTTCTTACAATGTATCTCTTCCTCTCTCCCACTTAATCTTCTTCTGAATGGAGAGATGCTTTCACCAACTGTGGAGGACGATTAGAGTGAGAGAAGGAGGGATAGATGGATGTGTGACAGAGGCTGAGAGAGAAGGAGGGATGGAGGATGAGAGAGAAGGAGGGATGGAGGATGAGTGAGAAGGAGGGATGGAGGATGAGAGAGAAGGAGGGATGGAGGATGAGAGAGAAGGAGGGATGGAGGATGAGAGAGAAGGAGGGATGGAGGATGAGAGAGAATGAGGGATGGAGGCTGAGAGAGAAGGAGGGATGGAGGATGAGAGAAAAGGAGGGATGGAGGATGAGAGAGAAGGAGGGATGGAGGATGAGAGAGAAGGAGGGATGGAGGATGAGAGAGAAGGATGGATGGAGGATGAGAGAGAAGGAGGGATGGAGGATGAGAGAGAAGGAGGGATGGAGGATGAGTGAGACGGAGGGATGGAGGCTGAGAGAGAAGGAGGGATGGAGGATGAGAGAGAAGGAGGGATGGAGGCTGAGGGAGAAGGAGGGATGGAGGCTGAGAGAGAAGGAGGGATGGAGGATGAGAGAGAAGGAGGGATGGAGGCTGAGAGAGAAGGAGGGATGGAGGATGAGTGAGAAGGAGGGATGGAGGATGAGAGAAAAGGAGGGATGGAGGATGAGTGAGAAGGAGGGATGGAGGATGGGAGAGAAGGAGGGATGGAGGATGAGCGAGAAGGAGGGATGGAGGATGACAAAGAGCTGAAGGGCTGGAGGATGAGAGAGGAGAGTTTGACTTTAATCTCTTCTGACAGTTCTGTCTCTCAGCCCTTAAGGGTTTATGTGTGTGTGTGTCTGCTTGTGTGTGTGTGTGTGTGTCTGCTTGTGTGTGTGTGTGTGTGTCTGCTTGTGTTTGTGTGTGTCTGCTTGCTTGTGTGTGTGTGTGTGTCTGCTTGTGTGTGTGTGTGTGTGTCTGCTTGTGTGTGTGTGTGTCTGCTTGTGTGTGTGTGTCTGCTTGTGTGTGTGTGTGTGTGTCTGCTTGTGTGTGTGTGTGTCTGCCTGTGTGTGTGTGTGTCTGCCTGTGTGTGTGTGTTTCTGCGTGCGTCTGTGTTTCTGCGTGCGAGTGTCTGTCTGCGTGTGTGTTTGATTGGAACATATGTCTGTTGTCTCTGTGGATCCCTGATACTCCAGAGCCTGTCATTGGTCACTGGTGACACAGATAGTGAGTTGAAGTCCCCACACACACAAACGATGTGGGGATTCAACACCAGACCTACTGTAGCAGGGTGACCACAGCAGACCCATGTCTGCCCGAGACGTTTGTTCAGGTGGTTGAAACGTCTACACATGACCTGAATACCAGCCACCAGGACCAATGGTGAGCGCCATTGGAGCCAAAACCCCAGATGGGCACATGATGTAAAAGAAAACGTGAATCATCAGACCGGGCCACCTTCCATTGCTCCCTGGTCCAGTTCTGATGCTCACGGCAGTGGACGGGGTCAGCATGGACACCCTGACTGGTCTGTGGCTACGCAGCCCCATACGCAACAAACTGCACTGTGATCGGACCATACAGGCCAGCCTTCACTCCCTACGTGCATCAATGAGCCTTGGCCGCCCATGACCCTGTCGCTGGTTCACTGCTTTTCCTTCCTTGGACCACTTTTGAAAGGTACTGACCACTGCAGACTGGGAACACCCCACAAGGGCTGCAGTTTTGGAGATGCTCTGACCCAGTCATCTAGCCATCACAATTTGGCCCTTTTCATAGTCACTCAGATCCTTACGCTTGCCCATTTTTCCAGCTTCTAACACATCAACTTTGAGGACAGAATGTTCACTTGCTGCCTAATATATCCCACCCACTGACAGGTGCCATGATAACGAGATTATCAGTGTTATTCACTTCACCTGTCAGTGGTCATAATGTTATGGCTGATGGGTGTATCAGTGTTATTCACTTCACCTGTCAGTGGTCATACTGTTATGGCTGATGGGTGTATCAGTGTTATTCACTTTACCTGTCAGTGGTCATAATGTTATGGCTGATGGGTGTATCAGTGTTACTCACTTCACCTGTCAGTGGTCATAATGTTATGGCTGACGGGTGTATCAGTGTTATTCACTTCACCTGTCAGTGGTCATAATGTTATGGCTGATGGGTGTATCAGTGTTATTCACTTCACCTGTCAGTGGTCATAATGTTATGGCTGATTGGTGTATGTAGATGTTTGCTTTCACTTCACCAATGGACGTTCATCTCCCCGGACAAATGTCTAACACTGATGTGACCACAGTCCTTAACAGAGCCACCCAGATGGCACATAATGATCAGACGCTGGGATGTGTTCATTCGATTCTGTTTTGTTTAATCACATAGTTGAGTTGTTTGACGTAGCGTATGGGGGTCGGGAGTCAGACAGATGTGGAAATGAACACTGTTTTGGCAGGTGGTCAAACATTTGGCTTTTTTTTTCCTTTTCAATGTTGGGCTGTGGCTAGTTTAAATGTGGGCATCGGCTGGTTGGTGAACCAGAAATGTAATTTCCCTGGTTGGAGAGACTGCTGGGCCTGGCCAAAGTCCCTCCAGCCTGTTGGTTCTCACCTGCTGAATTATTTCGCACTTCACAACATTAGCTAATTCATAGCCTGGGTGCCATCCCTTAGTTTCCTTTACCACGTCCTCATTCCCAGCTGTCTCTGAAGCTTCCATTCTGCTTCCTGTCATCCATGTCAAAGCCTGGGAGTGGCAGGAGGAGCGGGGAGTGGCAGGAGGAGCGGGGAGTGGCAGGAGGAGCGGGGAGTGGCAGGAGGAGCGGGGAGGGTGTTGGATTGAAACACATTGTCGTACATCCTCTCGCGCTGTGTATTTCTCCCTCTGTCCTTCCATCTCTTTGGCCCATCCCACTCTTCACAACCAGAAGCTAAATATCACAATCTGCATTTAAATTGAAACCCAGTCGTTTATTTGCATATTTTTGATTATTCCGTAATTTCCCTTCTGTTTGCACCTTTCAGCCAGTCACGGGGCTCGTGCGTGCGTGCTCGGACACGTACATGCTATTCCATTTCTGAGAGGAGGTGGTGACGGTGGAGGGAGCTTTAGATCTTGTTTAGTTACTCCCTCTCGCCAGTCAACTGTGCAGAAGGTTAAAACAGCTTTTATTACTCATTCATTCTGTGAGGTCTTTCCCGGTCTCTCTCCTCCCACTCCTCCTTCCCTGTCTCTCTCCTTCCCCTCCTCCTTCCCAGTCTCTCTCCTTCCTCTCCTCCTTCCCTGTCTCTCTCCTTCTCCTCCTTCCCTGTCTCTCATTCTTTTCTTTCCATTTTTCTCACTGCTATCCCTCCACAGAGAACAGATAAATATGGTGTGTTAAATGTCTGGTGTCAAGAGCATCCGCAGACTGAGATGGTAAATATCACAGCCTCCTACCTGGAGACAAATGAAAGGTAGGGAGGGGGGGTTCTAGACAGACTGAGAGAGGGGGGGTTCTAGACAGACTGGGAGAGGGAGGGTTCTAGACAGACTGGGAGAGGGAGGGTTCTAGACAGACTGGGAGAGGGGGGCTTCTAGACAGACTGAGAGAGGGGGGGTTCTAGACAGACTGAGAGAGGGGGGGTTCTAGACAGACTGAGAGAGGGGGGGTTCTAGACAGACTGAGAGAGGGGGGGTTCTAGACAGACTGAGAGCGGGGGGGTTCTAGACAGACTGAGAGCGGGGGGGTTCTAGACAGACTGAGAGAGGGGGGGTTCTAGACAGACTGAGAGCGGGGGGGTTCTAGACAGACTGAGAGAGGGGGGGTTCTAGACAGACTGAGAGAGGGGGGGTTCTAGACAGACTGAGAGAGGGGGGGTTCTAGACAGACTGAGAGCGGGGGGGTTCTAGACAGACTGAGAGCGGGGGGGTTCTAGACAGACTGGGAGGGGGGGGGGTTCTAGACAGACTGAGAGAGGGGGGGTTCTAGACAGACTGGGAGGGGGGGGGGTTCTAGACAGACTGAGAGAGGGGGGGTTCTAGACAGACTGGGAGGGGGGGGGGTTCTAGACAGACTGAGAGAGGGGGGGTTCTAGACAGACTGAGAGCGGGGGGGTTCTAGACAGACTGAGAGAGGGGGGGTTCTAGACAGACTGAGAGCGGGGGGGTTCTAGACAGACTGAGAGCGGGGGGGTTCTAGACAGACTGAGAGCGGGGGGGTTCTAGACAGACTGAGAGTGGTGGCTGTAGTGTCAACAAATGGGAAGCAACTGCTCCAGCTCTGTGAAAGCCCAGGTCTGTAGATTGTAAACAGCAGGCTGAAGGGTGACTCTGTGTGGGTTTACTTATGTCTCCACACAAGGAAACAGTGGAGGGTGACATGACTTGGAACTAGACCTAACCAGTGCTACAGTTGGTCCACTGCCCTGGTTGGTCCACTGCTCTGGTTGGTCCACTGCTCTGGTTGGTCCACTGCCCTGGTTGGTCCACTGCTCTGGTTGGTCCACTGCCCTGGTTGGTCCACTGCCCTGGTTGGACCACTGCCAAATGAAAATATCTGAAATATCTGGGTTATCTGAAAACATCAGATAACCTGCCAGAGCATCAACTGTGTCCTCTACTGCCCAGGTAGCAAGTGGGAAATTGCAGGCCATGTTGAATATGACCCTGCAGTGGAATGTGTTGATACTTCGATCTACATCTTTCTTTTTACTACATTTAAAGTGGATAAAGTTGGCGTTAATGTAGCTACTAATAAATTTACATATTCATCAAACTGACTAGAAAATGTGCACCACCCTTCAGTGTTAAAGCCTGAGGCTGAAACACAGAAGCCCTGAACTCAGAGAGGCTGAAACACAGAAGCCCTGAACTCAGAGAGGCTGAAACACAGAAGCCCTGAACTCAGAGAGGCTGAAACACAGAAGCCCTGAACTCAGAGAGGCTGAAACACAGAAGCCCTGAACTCAGAGAGGCTGAAACACAGAAGCCCTGAACTCAGAGAGGCTGAAACACAGAAGCCCTGAACTCAGAGAGGCTGAAACACAGAAGCCCTGAACTCAGAGAGGCTGAAACACAGAAGCCCTGAACTCAGAGAGGCTGAAACACAGAAGCCCTGAACTCAGAGAGGCTGAAACACAGAAGCCCTGAACTCAGAGAGGCTGAAACACAGAAGCCCTGAACTCAGAGAGGCTGAAACACAGAAGCCCTGAACTCAGAGAGGCTGAAACACAGAAGCCCTGAACATTGTGATCATTTGCTCATCCAAACAGCTTTATAAGAACAGCTTTATAACGCTCCTCGTTCGGTGTCAGCTGGAGACTTGGATCCGGTGGGCCTCCCCCAGTCTGACTCTGGCTCCTCTTTAGTGCCGAGACGCGCCTTTTTGTGGCGATCTTTGAATCAGACCACCTACAATAAACAAGAAAACTCATGCTTAACTTGATCGGTCTATATTAAGCAATAAAGAAAACTCATGCTTAACTTGTATTAAGCAATAAAACATTCTTACCTCTGCTGGAGTGTGCTTCTCAACCCCCACACTATATACAGCACTCGTAATTTGGGTCCATATTTTGTTTTTGTGGGCGCCTTTTATTCCACTTTTTAAACTGCCAAATAAAACAATTTTATTTCTTTCTACCTCCCTGGTGATCGTCTCAATCTCCACGTCAGAGAAGTTTCTCTTTTTTGCCGTCTTCCGTGTGTCCATGGCGTAAAATGAGGGCGTGGGGGAAGCGGAGACTTGACTGTATAGGGGCTTGGTATTCTAATGACGATCGTTTTCAGCCGCGGCATTTATCAAGGGCAGGTATTGCATACACCTGGATTTTAAAGGTACGCACAGCTTCATAAATCAGGCGGTGAGAGGAGTGTAAGCAAAATCTTACGCCAACATATACGCCCGTTTCTACGCAAGAATGATAAATGAGGGCCATTGTGATCTGAACCACTTGGATTTGCTGTGGAAAGTTGGAATTTAGTCAAGTTGAGTGCAGAGGGAGGAAGAGGAGGGCAGAGGGAGGTAGAGGAGGGCAGAGGGTAGAGGTCATATTCAATGTGGAGGAGAGATGGATGAATGGATGAGAAAGAGAGAGGGAGGGAGGGAGGGATGAGAGCAGACTCATTAGTATGCTGGTGATCAGCTCGTACAGCTGACCTGGTAACCCACTGTCTCTCACACATTCACTCTCCCTCCCTCATTTCCTCTCCCCCAGCCTCCCTCTCCCCCAGCCTCCCTCTCCTCACCGTCTATATTGCCCTCATTTTGCTCTCGTCTCCGTCTTTTGTGTTTGTGTGTGAGAGAGAATGAGTGATGGCACAGTAAATGGTTCGCTGGAGATTACCATCTTCCCGTTGTGGTTCAATCCTATTGACATATACAAACACACACTTCGCTCCGACACAGAAACACACACGTGTTCACAATCCAGCCGGACACGTGTTGGGTTCACTAGCAACAAGAGTCCCAGTCTCCTAAAAGTCTGACATCCATGTAGGGCTGCTTTAAAAATCATGTCTTTGGATTCTGCCTTTTTCTCTCACTTTTCTCAGCTGGTAAAAATCCTGAAGCTTTCTGCTTGCTTTCATTATTTATCAAACGAGAGTTGAAATCAAGGTTTTTTACTGTAGCTGGTTGAAACCTCACCAGGCGATGTGCATACAAGCATCGGAAAAAGAATCAATGTAAACTCTACACATTGCACAACCACTTTGTTCCAATGTGTTATCTGGCTAGTTAGTGAAAACCACTTAGCTTTGTTCCAATGTGTTAACTGGCTAGTTAGTGAAAAACACTTAGCTTTGTTCCAATGTGTTATCTGGCTAGTTAGTGAAAACCACTTAGCTTTGTTCCAATGTGTTATCTGGCTAGTTAGTGAAAACCACTTAGCTTTGTTCCAATGTGTTAACTGGCTAGTTAGTGGAAACCACTTAGCTTTGTTCCAATGTGTTAACTGGCTAGTTAGTGAAAACCACTTAGCTTTGTTCCAATGTGTTAACTGGCTAGTTAGTGGAAACCACTTAGCTTTGTTCCAATGTGTTATCTGGCTAGTTAGTGAAAACCACTTAGCTTTGTTCCAATGTGTTATCTGGCTAGTTAGTGAAAACCACTTAGCTTTGTTCCAATGTGTTATCTGGCTAGTTAGTGAAAACCACTTAGCTTTGTTCCAATGTGTTATCTGGCTAGTTAGTGAAAACCACTTAGCTTTGTTCCAATGTGTTAACTGGCTAGTTAGTGAAAACCACTTAGCTTTGTTCCAATGTGTTAACTGGCTAGTTAGTGAAAACCACTTAGCTTTGTTCCAATGTGTTATCTGGCTAGTTAGTGAAAACCACTTAGCTTTGTTCCAATGTGTTAACTGGCTAGTTAGTGAAAACCATTTAGCTTTGTTCCAATGTGTTATCTGGCTAGTTAGTGAAAACCGTTGTTGTTATATTAGATGGAGTGATAGATTTTTAAGCATGTTTTTTTGTGAGCCCACTTCTCCAGTTGTGGTGATGTGTTATATGACAAGTCCTGGACCCTCATGAAACCCTTGTCCCTAGGGGCCGTGGTGATTTGTGATTCATGAAGGGCCCCCAGTCAGCAATGAGAGGTGTCCGAATCACTGCCTGTTTCAAATGCTATACACACAAACACACACTTGTATGCAGGCACACATGAATTCACACGGAGACACAGAAATAGACACCAATCATTAATCAGAGCCTGTCTCGATAGTTTCACCTCATTTCATGTTTTCGCATCACCTGTCTGCCTTTGGGGGAGCGATGCATGGCTGCATGTGGGTTTGGCTGGCCAAGAAATATTCTGTCACAGTACAGACAGGTCCGGAAATAATTGGACACGGACACACGTTTTGTTATTTTGGCTTTTTACCAAAATATATTCACGTTATAGTTAAATAATGAATTCGCAGTCTCTCACCTTTAATTTGTGGGTTTTCACATCCAAATTGGAGGAAGGGTTTAAGAATTACAACTGTTTAATATGTAGCCCCCTCTTTTTCAAGGAACCAAAAGTAATTGGACAATTGACTCAAAAGCTGTTTTATGGACAGGTGGGGGCTATTATTTTGTTATTTATTCAGCAATTAAGCAGGTAAAGCTCTCAATGCAAGTGAAACAGGACATCCTTAGACTGCACAAAAAACTAAAATCCATCAGAGAAATAGCAGGAACATTAGGAGTGGCCAAGTCAACAGTCTGGTACTTTCAGAGATAAAAAGAACGCACTGGTGACCTCTGCAGCACAAAAAGGCCTGGACGTCCACAGAAGAAAACAGTGGTGGATGATTGTAGGATATTTTCCATGGTAAAGAAAAACCCTTCACAACATCCAGCCAAGTGAAGAACACTCTCCAGGAGGTAGGCATGTCATTATCCAAGTCTGCCACAAGAGCCAATACAGAGGGTTCTCTACAAGGTGCAAACCATTCATAAGCCTCAAGAATAGAAAGGCCAGATTAGACTTTGCAAAAAAAAAAATATCTAAAAAAGCCGTCCCAGTTCTGGAGCAGTGTCCTTTGGACAGATGAAACCATGATCAACCTGTACAAGAATGATGGGAAGCAAAAAGTATGGAGAAGGCTTGGAACGGCTCATGAGCCGAAGTAGTGATGGCCATTCAAGGCTTCATTACCGTTCTTCTATTATGCTAGCATGGCTAACTCAGATTTACTTTTTCAAAATAAAAGCCATCATTGAAAGGTATAAGGCAATATTGTTAACAACCTAGTCTGTACATTTTACGTTTTGTCTGTTCTTTTTTACAGACTAGATTAACTGTATTGCCTTCTAAATTTCAATGATGGCTTTTATTGTGGTAAAGAAAATCTGAGTGCTGCCAGCATAATATCCTGCTGCTAGAACAACGCTAATGAAGCCTCGTTTGGCCATTGCTAATCCGAAGCATGCCACAATATCTGTAAAACACAGTGGAGGCAGTGTGATGGCATGGGCATGCATGGCTTCCAGTGGCACTGGGTCACTAATGTTTATTGATGATGTGACAGAAGCGGGAAGATTAATTGTGAAGTCTATAGGAATATATTTTCTGCTCAGATTGGGCCAAATTCAGTGAAGTTGTTTGGACGATTCTTCACTTTACAGGTGGACAGTGACCCAACATTTTTTTTTAAGGCAAAGAAGTGGAATATTCTGCAATGGCCAGGTCAATCTCTAGATCTCAGCCCAATTGAGCATGCATTTCACTTTGGTAAAAACAAAACTTAAGGCAGAAAGACCCATGAACCAACAACAACTAAAGACAGCTGCAGTAAAGGCCTGGCAAATCATCACAAAGGACGGAACCCAGTGTTTGGTGATGTCCATGCCTTTCAGACTTCAAGCGTTCATTGCCTGCAAAGGATTGTAGACAAAGTATTTAAAAGAAAAAAATTATTTATGATAGTGTTGATTTGTCCAATTTGCATCTTGGTTGTTTCATTTCAAATCCGTTATGGTGGCGTACAGAGCACAAAATATGAAAATGATGTCTGTTTCCAAATATTTCCGGACCGAACTACCTGTCCTGTCACAATATATCCTGTCATAATATATCCTCTCACAATATATCCTGTCGTGTTCGCAAAAAGTTCATACTAAGTTTCTCTTCTATTTGTTTGTTTCATACTCTACCAGACAAAATGTATATATGTATTTAGAATAATATATAAAAGAAGTGTTATGTGTGGTATTGAAATGACCTGATTGCTGGATGATTGGCATTCCGAAGCATCCTTGTCTCTGGTTGGCTACGGTCACCGCTGTGTGACGCCCCACATTCTTAAGCACTCACCATTGATTTCCTTTAACGAGATGGACGGATGAGAACTGGGAGGGAGAAGGGGGATGGATCGAGGGATGAGGGGAAGGGCAAGATAAAGGGGAGGACAAGGAGAGCGGATGTGGAGAACAAGAAAAGAGAGAATGAGGGAGAGAAGAGAGTGTCTGAATGAGCAAAGTTTTTTTTTTTTCTTCAACTCAAACAACAACATGCTAATTTGATAAAGGTCAAATATTGTTCATTACACGTTCTGCAAAGTCGTGAATATGCAAACAAGCATTGATAAGGTCGTTGTTTGAATAAAACTCACACACTGAGAAAACACCCTGAGAATGTACACATGCTATTTCACTAATTCCCTTTTGGGGGGGAAAAAACCCAAACATCTGACCTTTATCGTAATGAATTGATGCCTTTCCCTTGGTGACCTTGTTCTCCTACTGTAATCTATTTTCTATCTTCTCTCATCACTCTCTCTCCCCCTTTCCCAGTCTTTCTCCAGGCATCTCTCCCTCTCTTCACCTTCGTATCTCTCTTTCTGTTTCTCGGCACGTACAGCCAGGGCCGTTATACACTTTAGCCAGGAGAGTAGGATCCAGATGAGCCAGTCAGTGGTGGCAGAGGAAGGGGAAATCTCTGCATTTGCTGAGCGGTGCCGCGGTGGTTGACCGCGTGGTGAAGCCTAACCGGCTGCCTCTGCAGGGAACCATAGGGTTCTCCGTTAGTTGTCTGTGAAGGCCATCTCTCCCTGTCCGTTAGTTGTCTGTGAAGGCCATCTCTCCCTGTCCGTTAGTTGTCTGTGAAGGCCATCTCTCCCTGTCCGTTAGTTGTCTGTGAAGGCCATCTCTCCCTGTCCGTTAGTTGTCTGTGAAGGCCATCTCTCCCTGTCCGTTAGTTGTCTGTGAAGGCCATCTCTCCCTGTCCGTTAGTTGTCTGTGAAGGCCATCTCTCCCTGTCAGTTAGTTGTCTGTGAAGGCCACCTCTCCCTCTCCGTTAGTTGTCTGTGAAGGCCATCTCTCCCTCTGCATAGAACCCCGCCCAGCATTAGCAGTAATGTCCAGTGTTCACGTCAACTCACTTATCAGCACTAAAAACCCTGTGTTTCTGTCTCCCTCCCTCCTCTCTCTCTCGGCTGTAACCACAGTGAAAACTATTATTACCCCTTTGCCTTTTTTGTTTACACTGTTTATTTGACCTTTATTTGTCTTGGTGTGGTCAGAGTAATTCAATAATGATCTATAACACAGGATTGATCATGAGTAGCAACCTCTCCCCCTGACTCCCTACAGCAGCTCTGACCAGTGGGACTGGTTTATACCTGCTCCCTTCAGCAGCTCTGACCAGTGGGACTGGTTTATACCTGCTCCCTTCAGCAGCTCTGACCAGTGGGACTGGTTTATACCTGCTCCCTTCAGCAGCTCTGACTAGTGGGACTGGTTTATACCTGCTCCCTACAGCAGCTCTGACCAGTGGGACTGGTTTATACCTGCTCCCTACAGCAGCTCTGACCAGTGGGACTGGTTTATACCTGCTCCCTACAGCAGCTCTGACCAGTGGGACTGGTTTATACCTGCTCCCTTCAGCAGCTCTGACCAGTGGGACTGGTTTATACCTGCTCCCTTCAGCAGCTCTGACTAGTGGGACTGGTTTATACCTGCTCCCTACAGCAGCTCTGACCAGTGGGACTGGTTTATACCTGCTCCCTACAGCAGCTCTGACCAGTGGGACTGGTTTATACCTGCTCCCTACAGCAGCTCTGACTAGTGGGACTGGTTTATACCTGCTCCCTACAGCAGCTCTGACTAGTGGGACTGGTTTATACCTGCTCCCTACAGCAGCTCTGACTAGTGGGACTGGTTTATACCTCCTCCACCAGCATGACTGTTGACAATTAAAACAGACAAATCTAATTACTGTAGAAATTTAGAACACTTGTCTCACTCTGTGTACAGTTCTGACGTCGGAAATTAAATGTAAACCATAATCCCCCGGTCCTCGTGCTTTGTTGCTTAAGAACATTCGTTATGGCGTTTCCGTTAACGGATAAGTCCCCTACGTTAGTACTATAGGACCACACACACACACACACACACCAAAAGCGACACACTTGAGCACAAATTGAGTGGTAACTTGATCGCCATGGGAACTCTTTGATGTGTTCCTCAGACGGTTCTGAGAAGTCTTCTGGGATCTAGTCAACTGGCCCTGGGTCCCATGGCGCCCGCCGGCCAGCTTTGAATGTGTGTGTGTGTGTGTGTGTGTGTGTGTGTGTGTCTGTTTACACAGTAAGGCAGGTGATGCCTAGAGGTATGGCATTGCTTTTAGATGGCGACACTGGGGGTTGAATTTATTCACAGCAGAAGACAGACCCAATAAAAAGGAGGGACAGAGATAGGAGAGAGGGAGGAGATCAGAGTGGTTAGGGAGAGGAATCTCATCTCTTTCTCTCCATCCCTCCCTTTCTCTCTCCCAATCCCTCATCTCTCTCTCCATCCCTCATCTCTCTCTCTCTCTCTCCATCCCTCATCTCTCTCTCTCCATCCCTCATCTCTCTCTCCACCCTCCCATCTCCTCTTTGTCTCCACTCCTCACATTTCCCTCCGGAGAGAGAGATGAGGAACGGAGAGAGAGAGAGATGAGGAACGGAGAGAGAGAAAGAGATGAGGGATAGAGAGAGAGATGAGGAACAGAGGGAGAGAAAGAGATGAGGGATGGAGAGAGAAAGAGATGAGGGATGGAGAGAGAGATGAGGGGGAATGGTTGGTAATGAAAAGCTGACAGGGTAGGTGATGTTCTCTCTCTATACCTTCATTGCTATCTCTCCTCCCTTACGCTTTAATTACTTATTCCATCGCTCTTCATCTGCACTCCTCCTTTTACTCCCCCTCGCCTCTCTGTGCCGGGAGCTGGGTTGTTTTCCCTTAATGAATCTACCCTGTATTCCTCACCTTTCACTGGCGCATCTCTTTTGCACACACACACACACAAACACACAGGACCTGGTAAACAATAAAAAAAATATATATATTTTTTTTTATCAATGCCCACTTCCTATCAAGGGTCAAAGTATGTGTGCTTGCATTTGCGTTTTCATTTCACAAACCGAATTAGAGTCAAAATGTTCTCGAAAGGTTAGTAAAATATCAGAATTGGTTCCTATTAGGGCATCTGGTCATTCGCCACGAGTAGAAAGTACATTTCCGCTTTAGGGTTCAAACATACAGCTGAGTTTGGAGTTGTGGTGAGATACTTTCAGGATAGGAAGTTATGTGCCTGTGTATGACATACTGCTAATTGACCCCCGGTCTCCCTCTCGTTTTCTTTCTTCCATCATTCCTCTCCAGGCCAGCGGGGGAGCTGTGGGCAGCGGAGGCAATATGCAGCTGATGGAGACGGACTTCTCCAGGACTTTGGGAGAGATGGTTGACCTCCACCTGCACCACCAGAAGAGTATCCCTGCGTTCCTCTCCGCCGTGACCCTTGACCTCTTCAGCCGACAGACCACCATGTGACCTGACCTTGCATTGTTCAGATGCGTTCCTTTCGGCTGTTGCAGGTCGTCAGCTGGTTAACGTCAGCTGGTTAACGTCAGCTAACGGGCGAGGTCCGTATCCAGGCACCTATTGACATTCTTGGTGTCCTCAGACTGCCACCTCCATACTGACCTGGAGATGACCTATGACCTTAGTGCCTGACCTGTGACATCGTCAGCCGTGCCGGACTTGGATCTAATTAAATGTTCTTTCTTTTAGATTTGTTTTTAAAGCAGAATGGACTGTCACTCTCCTCACATTTGTTTTCTTTAAGGCTTTTATTGACAGTTGGGGCTCAGCGGTAAAGAGGGGACAGTGTTGAATGGTGGGGACTGGTACTGAACCCTGAAGTAGAATATAAGTAATAAGTTGTGGAGGGGTAGTATATGGCCAACATACTGCAGCTGTGACCTGTTTTTGGGCGTGACGCAGTACTGGATTCAGCCCTTAGCTGTGGTATATTGACCATATACCACAAACCCCTGATATCCCGTAATGCTGTTATAAACCAGCTTACAACGCAATTAGGGCAGTAAGAAGTAATGTCATATCATACCTGTTGTAGACAGTCAAAAACACTCAGCCAATCAGGATTTAGTGTACTGAATAGGTAACCGGAATCTAGTTGTGGTCTACAGTACAGACAGGAATCTGACAACTTTGTCTTCCCTGAGGTTTAAGCTTTGTAACTTTTCGAATCCTCGTCTTAACAGAGCCTTTCATCTCCAACTGATGTCTTTTACATTATATTTGTATCAGTTTACATAAAGTTTGTGTTTTGTTTTAACTTTACATTGGACATGTTGTGGGATGGGTAATGTTAGGGTTGGGTGGAATTGGGTCCTACTTCTGACCTTTTGGCTCTTTATCTTGTCGGCTCCGATTTCATTGTAAATTTTGTCGTGATGTAAGTGTGGACTTAATAAAGATGTAATGGAACTCCACCCTTCACCCCGACGTGTCCTCTCGACCTTTCACCCCGACGTGTCCTCTCGACCTTTCACCCCGACGTGTCCTCTCCACCTTTTACCCCGACGTGTCCTCTCCACCTTTTACCCCGACGTGTCCTCTCCACCTTTCATGTTAATACAGAGTTAATACAGGTCTTATACGAATCATGTTCCGTATCAAGCAAGCAAACACGTTTATTTATATAACACCATTCATACATCAAAGCAATTCAATGTGCTTTACAAAGAAAAATATATGAAAACAATAACACAAAAACAAATACTCAAATGAAAACCTCAAAGCAAATGAATTGCCTCATAATAATAAAACATTTCAATAAGAAAACATATAAAGATTCAAAGTGGGAAGCTATAAGGCTAAACAGTGTGGTTTAGTTTAAGTGCTCAGTTATAGGCACGTGAGAAGAGAAATTTTTTAACCTGGATTTAAAAATGGATACGTTTGGGGCACGTCTAAGATCTTCTAGTAGTTTATTCCAGTTGTGTACTGCATAAGTGCTAAACGCAGCTTCTCCATGATTAGTTTGGACTCTACTAGCTGGCCTGTGTTCATGGATCTAAGAGCCCTGCTCTGTTTATATTCTGTAAACATATCAGAAATGTATTTGGGTCCTAAACCATTCAGAGATTTATAAACTAAAAGCTCCACTTTGAAATCTATTCTGTAACTGACTGGAAGCCAATGCAAAGATTTAAGAACAGGAGTGATGCGCTCAGTTCTCTTGGTCCTGATTAACATTCTAGCAGCAGCATTCTGAATGAGGTGCAGCTGTTTTACAGTCTTTTTCGGGAGTCCAGTTAAGAGGCCGTTACAGTAGTTAACCCTACTAGAGATAAAAGCATGGATGAGCTTCTCTTCGTCTTTTTGGGACACCAAGCCTTTGATTCTGGCTATATTTTTTAGATGATAGAATGCTGTTTTGGTGACCGCTTTGATATGACTGTTGAATGTGAGGTCTGACTGGGAATGTCTACATGGAAAGTCTATGTCCTATACCATCAGCACCTCCACAGCCTGAATGAATGGAGTCCATTTGGTAAAGAGGCATCAGAGTATTCACATATTGATGTCATCCCCAGCTGTATTCAGACTCTTGACTTCTTTATTTCCCTGGGATGCAAATGTTACACTTGCATTTTGTTTAGTTCGATATTAAAAAAAAACGGACACTCAAACTATACCTGTGATGTGGCGTTTGTTTTAAGGGAAATGATACCCTGCTTGCATGACTAATCAAACTGCTGCGGAAGCTTCCGGTTTCATCACCGATGAAAGGAGTTTCCCTAACAAGGACAGTTACGTTAACATTGACCTCCACCTGCAAATTATTACATTTGCTGTCACATTTTCTGTATAAAAGGATAATTGGTCTTGCTGTGAATCTGAAGGAAAATGAATACCAAACAGAATTCTGTAGACCAGGGGGTATTCAGCTCTTATCCTGCAAGGTCCGGAGCCGGCTGGTTTTCTGTTCTACCTCATCATTTAGGTTTAAATTAGTCCCTGATTAGATGCCCACAGTGAAAAGATTTAGTCTGTCTTCAAGGTCCAGAGTTTGAGGGTTCTACACATTCTCCAGCAGTGGTTCTCAAACTGTGGTACGTGTACTGCTGGTGGTACACCATACAACTCTGGAAATGTGTTGTCTGCACTACAAAATTGGATGCTTTAATGATATGGATTGATCAGATGTGGTACTGAGCCCGAAAATCTGAGAGCCGCTGTCTAACAAACATTATCCAACTGCTTGGATGTTGCAGTGAGCACAGTTCATTAACCAGGCAGTGGAATCTGCATCACGCCACCCAAACACTGCCAAGAGAAGGCTGTCCCTCCAAATTCCACGCCCCGACAATAAGGACACCTGCGCGAAAAGCCAAAGCCAGGCCAATAACCCCTTTGAATGAGCTACAGAGTTCAGTGGCTGGTAGTGGAGTTATGGTGCACCAGTCAACCATACTGAGAGCTCTGCATAACACTGGCCTGTACCGGAGGGTGGCAAACAAGAAGCCGTTACGAGAAAGCACCATCTAAAATGCATGTGTCCCCCAGCTGCATCCTGGGAAATGGTTTTGTGGTCAGATGAGACCAACATAGAGCTTTTTGGCCAAAACTCAGAGTGCCATCTAGCGTGACCCTAACACTACCCACGCCTCAACACACACCGTCAACATGGTGGAGTAGGGTGATGGCATGATCACGTTGTGGTGATGCTTATCGTTAGCGAGGACTGGTCATTTCTGTATGCTAGCTATGCTACCAGCTTATATGAATGGGAGAAAGCATTTAGCGGTCGCTATTTCTAATCCTGAGAAAAACAAAACGGACAAATGTGTCAATATTGGGAATTGTGTGACCACATTGTGGGTCCCCCGAAGATGCCTAGCCAGCTAACAGACATTTCTACGCAGAATCTAATCACAGCACTGTCAATCCCAAGCGACTCCCTGGACCCGACACAGCGGAAAAGACGCCTAGTAACTTTTCAAGCTAATTTCTTAGTTTTAGCTTTTCACCCCCACACACACACACATCTCTCCATTCCTTGTAATCCCCTTCTTCTTTCACTCTTCGTATACACCTTTTTTTCCTCCATCTCTTCTTTCCTCAGCCTCCTCATCCACCTCCCTCTCGTCCTCCATTTCTCTCCGTTCATCCCCATCTCTCTCCCTGTGAGTGGCACAGACAGGACGACAGGAATGGAGTGATAGAGTAGAGGGATAGAGGAATTGAGAGAGGGCAAGGGAGAAGGACAGGGAGAAGGAGATATCACTTCACCTTTAATTCTTTTTTTTTGTTTCTTTCCACTTGCTCTGGCAAAGTAAACATTAGCTCCCCGATACCAATAAATACCCTTTGAATGATATTGGATTGAAATGGAGATAGAAGGAAAGGAAGGCACAGGTCTCTGGGTGGGTGGGTGGCCTCTATATCTCTTCTACTCTGGTCTCCTTGGCAACCTGTCCCTGGAGGGTTCTGGAATGACGGGGTCTCCGAAAAACAGTGTGTGCTCTGGTTCTCTATCTCCAACCCCTTTTTCTCTTTTCTCCTTTCTTTTCTTCGATCCATATCTCTACCTCCCTCTCTTCATCTCCTTTGTCTCTTTCTCTCTTCACCTCCCTCACTTTGTCTACCTCTTCCTTCACCTCCCTCTCTCCCTTCACCTCCCTCACTTTGTCTACCTCTTCCTTCACCTCCTTCTTTCTCTATTAAGGAGTGTTTCTGAGTCTGTCTGGTCTGAATGAACTGGATGCAGTCAGTTGATGTTCAGCTAGTTAATAACTTGTCCGTAGCTGATGTTCAGCTAGGTAATCCCTCGTCCATAGCTGATGTTCAGCTAGTTAATGACTCGTCTGTAGCTGATGTTCAGCTAGTTAATGACTCGTCTGTAGCTGATGTTCAGCTAGTTAATGACTCGTCTGTAGCTGATGATCAGCTAGTTAATGACTCGTCTGTAGCTGATGTTCAGCTAGTTAATACGTCGTCGGTAGCTGATAATATATATAGACTTCTAGGTCATGATTTAGGTTCTAGGTCTGCTGTCCACTTGTCGAAGGATGATCAGCAGTGATCTTTGCCCTGGAGTCATGTGGATCCTTGATGACCAGGCCAACGTGAGTTCTGGGTTTGCGGACGGATTGTATCAGATGAGGTATGACGAGGTTCGTGTTAGCATGCTAACCATATCGTATGAGTCACGTTCAGGTTTGTGTTATCAGGCTAACCATATCAAATTAGTCACATTCAGGTTTGGGTTTGCTGGGTAACCATATCGGATGAGTCACATTCAGGTTTGGGTTTGCTGGCTAACTGATGAATAAACACAAGTTGTAGATAAGGAGAGGTGGCATTTTATTCAGGAACTTTCCGTGTCCGCTTGGGCACTCAGTCGATACAGAAGTGCACATACTCCCACCACAAACACACTTGACAAACACACCATTTGCACCCACACAGTGTGGTCTGTAATCTGTAAGAAACAGGGACACACAGAGACTGGGAGAGATAGCAGGGGAGAGGGGGGAGTGTGGTAGAGGGACAGGAAGAGAGGGAGTTAAAATGAGAGGAGAGGAGAGGGGGAAAACCAAGAGAGATAAAGGAGTAGATGGAGGGATGAAGAAGATGATGATGGGACAGGGTGAAAAACAGAACAAACGAGTTGAGATATGAAGGACGAGAGAAGAGGAAACGAGTGGAGAGATTAGACGAGGGGATGAGAAGAGATGTCTGACCCTCTTCAACCGAGATAACACGCGCACACACACGCTGTGTTTGTGTGCCTCGTCAGACAGATGGAATCTTTTACATCCACTCTCTGTCTCCCTCCATCTGCCTTTTAATTGTCTGTCTTAATTCATCATTCCTCCACTCATTTGTAGCCATTTTCCTTTTCTTTTTTGATTTTAGATTTTTTTTTTTTTTTTAAATAGATCCCTAAAGATCAGTAGAATAGATCATTGAAGCCCAGTAGGATAGATCATTGAAGCCCAGTAGGATAGATCATTGAAGCCCAGTAGGATAGATCATTGAAGCCCAGTAGGATAGATCACTGAAGCCCTGTAGGATAGATCATTGAAGCCCAGTAGAATAGATCACTGAAGCCCTGTAGGATAGATCATTGAAGCCCAGTACAGTAGATTACTGAAGTCCCATGTGATTGATCACTGAAGTCCAGTACAATAAATTACAAAACTCCTGTTAAATAGATCAATGTCCAGTAAAGTGAGGCACACTCCATTACTCTCCTTATTAATAAAGCTGCTCAAGCTTCCAAAATGCCTTACTCAATGTTCAAATATGAAGGAAATATGAGCCACCAAACCCATCTGAAGGGAGAGGTAACTCTGATCATCCCACTAATCACTATTCGTCTGGGTGGATCCGCTTTCCGTTTAATGTGCCACATTGTTTGAAAAGCATGCAGAATTCCTTGCATCTCGAGTGCCTGGTGCTACCAGGGCAGTTCCCACCAGAGTTGGCGTGGTTGGGACTGAACGTAGCAATTGTTTCCGATGTTGAAATTGTGTTGTTGACCTTTTTATTTTGAGGGCTGGGTAATACTTTTGATTTGGTGTGTTTCTCATGCATTGTTGTTCTCAGGGCACCCGGGTTAACGGGGCCCTGGTCTCAATTGGGGTTTTCCTGAAGAAATAAAACTTAAATAAAATAAACAACACGTTGGGCCAACAGTTAGTGGGGTGTGAAGAAATGACCGGGGTCTGGGAATCCTCTGGGATCAACACAGGCTGGTCTTACCTTCTTCACACACATTCAGCATCTGTACGGTAAGGGCCGGTTTTGCAGACCCATATGGATTCTTTTTTAAATTTGAAATATATTTTGTAATTACTTCCTCTGCTGTGGTGAGAGGACCTCACTATGTGATGACAAAAAAAAATGTTTGGCAGAGAGGGTAAGATAATGAGGTTATTTCCGGTTTAGGTTTAAAATTGTGGATAAGGTTATAATTAGGTTTAGGCTTGGAGTTAGTTTTTGGGGTTAGGGTTTAGGGATTGGAGAAAATATCATTTTAAACAAAAGGATAGTAAAAAAGCACAGGTTTTATTTAAGCTTTTGGGACCCCACAAGGATAGTAACATGTATTCAGCTTGGCTGTGGCTTGGTCATAGGATACGGAACTGTGTTTGGGCTTGTCGCCGTTAGATACGGAACTGTGTTTGGGCTTGTCGCCGTTAGATACAGAACTTTGTTTGGTCTTGTCGTCACAGGATCCAGTTTTGTTGTTTCCTGTGCGCTTACACATCTGATTCTAATGAAAAGGCTTGGCGATCAAGTCGATTAGCAGAATCATGTGAACGGCAGGGCAGAAACGAAGCTGTGCCCCCCTTTCAGTGCCCCGGAACCATGATTGGGAAACGCTGCTGTGGGGTCTGCGTGTGAGTGTGTCTTGCCAAGGGTAATAATGGATCAATTCTAATCATCGATTGGCTAGAGAGACACTCACCTGGTATCACTCTGATTTATACTGTGGTGTGTGTGTTTCTATCTTGCTGTCTATTCTTCGGCCTGTCTTACCGTCATTGTTTGGCTGGAGAGAGAAAGGTTCCCACCTGATCAATACTGATTAGAAGACAACTGAGGGAGAGTAGACACAGACACACACACACAGTCAGAATGGTGACCTCTGATTGGATGCTAACAGATCTAACTACTGGAGGTCATGTTGGTGTGCAAGACACAAAGACTGAGGTGTGTGTGCGTGCGTGCGTGCGCGCATGAGACACAGAGGAAGAGCAGGAGTTTATATGTGCACATGACTTTGCAGCCAGATTACATCTAAATGAATTGTATTCACTGGTGCCAGAGGTAAGCAATGTCTTCCTGACATTGACTGGTGTTGTGGATGGATGATTGAGCAGCTGACTCAGAACGTTCTGGGTTCCAACCCTCTCTGGACAAAACAGAATTTGTAGCGGGTCGTCGCTAACATTTTGCCCTTAACCAATTGGAAACATTAACATACTCCTGCACAGAGGTCACGCCTATTCTTAGTCGAAAATGTCACCGATATAAATCTTTCACCCCATCTAAATGTGTGTGTGTTTTTGGAGAGAGCGGGAGAGAGTGTGTGTTATAGTACTTGATGACTTTCAGTCTTCTGTTCACTAACTGGGTCAAGGCTATCATAGCAGCCCTGGAGAACACACACACACACACGCAAACAGACACGCATCACGCACACACACGCGCAAACAGACACGCATCACGCACGCACAAGCACTGAACACACACACTCACTAGCGGATCTGCTGAGTCAGTTATGGACTATGATTGGTGACTGTACCCTTTAGCTAAACTCTCTTCCTCCTCTTCGTCACCCTGGCTCTCTCTCTTCTCTCACTGTCACAAAAAAAAAAAAAAACTCTTAAGGAGAAAAAGACACTGGGAAAAAAAACAGACAGAAGAAACGTTATTTATCCTCAGGGTATCCTTCCCAGGGCCTGTTTATGTGTTGGATCCATCACTCCAGGCATTGCTTGGGAGGTGGCATGGGAAAGATAACTGAGACGCTGATGATTTTCCACTTTCTCTCCGTACAGTGGAGATGAGGTTCCCGACCTGTTATCGCTGCAGATTGGAGCACACACAGGAAACGTTTTTGGGGGGCATAAAAATAAGCATCTCTGGCGGTATTTCTTGTAATGTTATAGACCAGTGCGTAATGCCATGGCGAAGTGAACTCCTGCCTCCCTGCAGTCAAACATTACTTGGGAGAATAATCATTCTTTGAAGTTGTTTTGCTATTTACTCACGCCACTTCAGTTCAACCTTCTCGTGCAAATGTACTAAAATGCCTTTTAAATATTGTTTGACCTGGTGGAAGGTAAACCCTGATGGAGAATACATGACCTGGTGGACGGTAAACCCTGTTGGAGAATACATGACCTGGTGGAAGGTAAACCTTTTTAGAGAATACATGACCTGGTGGAAGGTAAACCCTGATGGAGAATACATGACCTGGTGGATGGTAAACCCTGATGGAGAATACATGACCTGGTGGATGGTAAACCCTGATGGAGAATACATGACCTGGTGGACGGTAAACCCTGATAGAGAATACATGACCTGGTGGATGGTAAACCTTGTTAGAGAATACATGACCTGGTGGAAGGTAAACCTTGTTAGAGAATACATGACCTGGTGGAAGGTAAACCTTGTTAGAGAATACATGACCTGGTGGATGGTAAACCTTGTTAGAGAATACATGACCTGGTGGAAGGTAAACCTTGTTAGAGAATACATGACCTGGTGGAAGGTAAACCCTGATGGAGAATACATGACCTGGTGGAAGGTAAACCTTGTTAGAGAATACATGACCTGGTGGAAGGTAAACCCTGATAGAGAATACATGACCTGGTGGAAGGTAAACCTTGTTAGAGAATACATGACCTGGTGGATGGTGAAGCCTGATGGAAAATATACATTCTAACTGCCATCAGTTTAACCCATTTGAATCATATTAGGACTCATGCTCATAGGCATGTAGGATTTGAACTACCCGGTTTATAATATCAAACGTACAGTTCCTCGTTTCCTCAGAGGGACTGTTTAAAATAATGTTGTACTGCTGACAGATTATAGAGACGTTTTGAACTTCTTAAAGGTCGAAGTTCTTGTCTTCCCTGTAGTGTCAGCAGCTAGCTGTCTAATCTAAACGTAACTTTGTCTCTGGGAAAGTTTCAGTGCCCCTTGGTCCTTGTCAGAGAGAGAGAGAGAGTGACATTTTGAGCAGTCGCTTGTGGCACTCCCGGGCCCCAGTCATTCTCTATGGCAGCCAGAGGAGCCCTGGTAAACCAGCATCAGGCAGGGATCAGAGCTGAGCCAAGATGTCCGCCGTGTTAACAGAGTGCCAGGAAGGGTAATTAGAGAGCTTTTAATTTGCACTGAGCTGATCCCACATCGTGCCCTCTGTCACTCAGTGAGAGTGGACGTATCTGTGTGTGTGTGTGGCGTGTGTGTGTATGTTAATTAGTTCAGTGTCGTCTTGTATGCTAATTCAGAGGGAAAAAGGTGCCGTGTCTCTCAGATTGACTCAGGTCTCATTTATAAAACCACCAGATACTGAATGTCCTTCACAACCTCTCTTCCACCCCCTCTCTCACCCTCTCTCACCCTCTCTCACCCTCACATCTCTCTCTCACCCTCTCTCTCTCTCTCTCTCTCTCACTCTCTCACACACACACACACACTCACACACACAAACACAGTTACACTCAAAGATACCAGACCCCAGTCTGCTGGCAATGTTTCATTTTTGTTAAAATGTTCTTACTCTATGGGAAGACATCCTAACCCTTTCCCTGGGCTGAACTGTATTTAGATAACGTGCATGAGTCTCAAATGGAACCTAATCCCTTTCATAGACAGTTCATCCCTTCATCTCTCTGGGCTCTAGTGAGAACTAGTGTGCAGTAAAGGCAACAGTGTGTCATTATGACTTCTCCCAAGTTCAACATAAAACACTCTAATTATATTACCATACCTTTTGCATACTAGAGGAAATTACATTTATGATCTGTTTAACTGTGTGTGTGTGTGTGTGTGTTTTAGGTCTAACTATACTCATGGGGACCAAATGTCCAAATGAGTATAGTAAAACCAGAAAAAATCTGACTCATGGGGACCTATTGCTGGTCCCCATGAGGCAAAAGTCAATTTCCGGCTCAGGGTTTAGGTTTAGGGTCAAACCTATAATTCATTTTAGAGTTAGAATTGGGGTTTCTTTAAGGTCCAGGTGTTGTTGGTTAAGTTTAGGGTTACGGTTAGGCATTACATCTAGGTAACGTTTAGGCATAAATGTTACTTTATTGAGGTTAGGGTAAGGGTTAGAGTTAGGGTTAAGATTAGGGCAAGGGAGCATGCAATTTCTATTTTCTGGTCCCAATGAGGATAGTCTGCAAACCTGTGTGTGTGTGTGTGCGTGTGTGTGTGCGTGTGATCCAGGTATGTGTACTTTGCGTGTGGTATTGATGACATACATGTACTGGCACAAACATGACAATAGTATGTCACTCCGAGAGCATGCTTTTGCCATTTCTACAACCAGCTGCCAAAAATCCCTGGAATTAAATGACTTCAACTCCAAATGTTATTGCTTTCAATCCAATAGTATTTTTACTATTGCTCGTGCTGCCACTTACTTAACACTAACCTTAACACAGGGGCTAGGTTTAGGGACAGACTTTTTGGGGGTTCGTTTTGGGACTGAACAGCTTGGCTTAGGTTTTGAGCGGTAAGGCTAGCTTAGGTTACTGAGGTTAATAAACGTTGACACATAACGTCAGTGACAAGAACAACGTTTGAAATTGACGAGTCTCAGAGTGGCAAAGCAAATCCATCATCTGTACTGGCCCTGTGATCTTGTTAATGAAAACTGAAAACGGACTCTGTATCAGCATTCCTATTCCATGTGGCTTGGTCATGCGCGCCTCAGTCGGTCGACCAGGGCGTTTACGATGCCAGGGTTGTGGGTTTGATTCACATGGAGGACCAGTGCAGGGAATGGCATGGTGACAGAATATATGCACTCATTGCAGCAAGTCCGTCCGGATAATGGTGTCCTTTAAGGGACTAAAAAGACACCAGAAATATTCCATTTTAAATTAATGTAATAAAAATATTCTCACTTGGTTAATTTAGGAGACAATCTGAGTGGGTTTCGTTATACTGCCTCAGGGCCATGCTCTCCCCTGCTCGCTTTCAGTTCCTCTCTCTTTCAGTCCTTCTCTTTCAGTCCACATCTCTTTCAGTCTCTCTCTGTCTCCCTCTTTCTCTGCCTGTCTGTCATTCTGTACAACTACGTTCCTTTTTCTTCCTAACATTGTAGAAGCAGGTGGGAAACAAAAGATGGGCAACTACAGGTGCTGGTCATAAAATTAGAATATCATCAAAAAGTTTATTTATTTCAGTAATTCCATTCAAAAAGTGAAACTTGTATAATGTATACATTCATTCCACACAGACTAATGTATTTCAAGTGTTTATTTCTTTACATTTTTATGATTATAACTGACAACTAATGAACCCCAAATTCAGTATCTCAGAAAATTTGAATATTATGAAAAGGTTCAATATTGAAGACACCTGGTGCCACACTCTAATCAGCTAATTAACCCAAAACACCTGCAAAGGCCTTTAAATGGTCTCTCAGTCTAGTTATGTAGGCAACACAATCATGGGGAAGATGGCTGACTTGACAGCTGTCCAAAAGACGACCAGTGACACCTTGCACATGGAGGGCAAGACACAAAAGGTCATAGCTAAAGGCTGGCTGTTCACAGAGCTCTGTGTCCAAGCACATTAATAGAGAGGCGAAGGGAAGGAAAAGATGTGGTTGAAAAAAGTGTACAAGCAATAGGGATAACCGCACCCTGGAGAGGATTGTGAAACAAAATCCATTCAAAAATGTAGGGGAGATTCACAAAGAGTGGACTGCAGCTGGACTCAGTGCTTCAAGAACCACCACGCACAGACGTATGCAAGACATGGGTTTCAGCTGTCGCATTCCTTGTGTCAAGCCACTCTTGAACAAGACACAGCGTCAGAAGTGTCTCGCCTGGGCTAAAGAGAAAAAGGACTGGACTGCTGCTGAGTTATGTTCTCTGATGAAATCAAGGTCCCAGAGTCTGGAAGAAGAGAGGAGAGGCACAGAATCCACGTTGCTTGAAGTCCAGTGTAAAGTTTCCACAGTCAGTGATGGTTTGGGGTGCCATGTCATCTGCTGGTGTTGGTCCACTGTGTTTTCTGAGGTCCAAGGTCAATGCAGCCGTCTACCAGGAAGTTTTAGAGCACTTCATGCTTCCTGCTGCTGACCAACTTTATGGAGATGCAGATTTCATTTTCCATTTTCCTCTTCCTGTTTTCCAGCTTTCCTGCTCACTGTGTAAATGCCTTGTTGGGAATGGTAGCCGGCATTCCTCTAGGGGTTGACTGGTTCTGTATCTGTTCAGGAACCGACAGCACCTACTGTCAGCCAGACTACTGTGAAAAGGCCAGGACTGCGTGTGTGTGTGTGTGTGTGTGTGTGTGTACCTGTCCTTTGTAAGTGTGCATTTAAAAAGGTCACTACTCAACTTCCTGTCTCAGACTGTCAGACAAGGGTATGGGATTGGCAGTGCACAAACACACACATTAGTGCGCAAACACACACACACACACAGGGAGTTACAGTGTTTATGAGTTCATAGTGCACTCACAAAACCATAGTGACCTTAATAAACCATTGGAGACTCAATAAACCCTAGGTAACAAAACTTTAGAGACCTCACAAAACCCTACTGACTTCATTAAATCCCAAGTAACTAAACCTTAGAGGCCTCAATAAACCCTTGTTAAATAAACATTTCTGACCACACTAAACCTTGTGACTATAATAAATCCTGGCAACCTCACTTAACCCAAATGATCTCAGTGAACCGTAGATGACTAAACCATACTGACATTGCTAAAACATTGCTTACTGTACCATAGTGAGCTCACGAAACCCTAGTGAGCTCACGAAACCCTAGTGAGCTCACGAAACCCTAGTGAGCTCACGAAACCCTAGTGAGCTCACGAAACCCTAGTGAGCTCACTAAACCCTAGTGAGCTCACTAAACCCTAGTGAGCTCACTAAACCCTAGTGAGCTCACTAAACCCTAGCTAACTGAACCCAAGTTACCTCACTAAACCATAGCTAACTGAACCATAATGAACCATAAACCTAATCCAGGACTAAAATAAAATTCCCATTGAGGTTTCCCATAGATGTTTAGTCCAGGACGGGTTTAATCTGTGACTTGTGAAACTACGGGTAAGGGTTTACAGAATGATTAAAACGTATGGATGGATGTCTTGGATTGAATAGAGACAGTGAGAACCAGGTGAACCTTAGGCAGTCCTGAGCCGTGTGAACTCTGGTTTCCAGCAGGGAATCACACACGCACGAAGCCGTGTGGTGAACTCTGGTGCTTGGCCAAGGTTCTACACGGCTGTGATTGGTTTGAACCCGGCAGGGCTGTAAACCAATCACAGCAAGGCTGTAAACCCTTGGGATCAGAACAGAGCAGTCATCTTATATTGTAACTGAAGGGACATGATAGGTGTGTTGTTGTCTCTGTTAAATTAGTCACGCCAATGAAACAGATTTCGGTACCTGAGCGCGTCCTAATGTAGGGTTGGATTTGGATTACAATCATGTAGACAACCCCTGCCCCCTTTATGCCAACTTCCACACGCTAACAGTCCCAGAGACAACACACTGAGGTCTGCTTTGCTGCCATGGGAACTGGCTGAATGGTCTGAATTCCCCAAGTACAACAGATGGCCGAGATATAACAGTTACATCCAAATGACACCAGCCTCTACTTCTGACAGCTTTCAAAACCCAAGACTGAGGTGCTGTTGGTGAATGCATTTTGTTTGCTGCTTCATACGCTCCTAAACTGACAGGAAGTACTCGAGTTGGTGTCGCTTCTACAGTAACATTCACTGATGAAGTGAAACGTGGAACGTTTTCAGCACCTATTTTGACAGGTATCTCATGAAACTGTGATTTATCAGAGAAATATCAGTTAGCTATCTAGGCTCATAAAAGCAATTCTAACTAGCTGCTGTCAGCTTGGCTAAACAGCACATGCTATAGCCAATGCAATAAGTAGCTGTCTTGCAATGGTAAATCAGTCAGGAGTAGTCAGTACTGTCACTACTCACTACTGCCACTGATTGGCAAAGCCATATCCAAGAAACATCCACTTTCATCACACACGATTTACGGTAACCTTGTACAATTCTCAGTGTGACTGGCCACCAAATGACGAAATGGTCTCAGTCAATCCTGTCAAAACGTCTAACCACATCAGGAGACAAATACTGCTCTCAGGTTGTATCCTGCTGTCGACAGCACAATAGCTGTGTTTATTATTGGGCTAAATTAGCTTCCTCGTAAATTTTGAAAGATAAACAAATTCCATTTCATTTATTATTTGGACAGCTAGTGGTCTGAGAGCTGAGAGAATATTAACTAGCTGAGGAACAAAATAATCAACACACTCTGCGTTTGAAGATTTCCAGTAGCAACAGCCCCACAGTACTGGTTAAGGTCAAGCACTAACCCTGGTTCAATGTCCCCTCAGACCATTATGGCCAGCAGAATAGCTAGCTCCCCACTGAGATAAGCATTCACGATAGGTTCTGTCTTCCGCTTATTGTTGGACTCCTGTGCCTCCTTGATTGGTTGTTGTGACGTTGTCTTGGGCCTCCCCCCTACCATCTAGGCAACTCGTTCCAGGGTGGAAATGTAGCCATATTAACACTTATTTAGCTTATTTTCGAGGAGGTTGGAACGAGGGGCAGTTGTGCTTGTGAGGGGTTGCTGCTCAGCTCAAAAGCCCTAAAGTAGCCAGTAAAATGTAGAATTTGACAGGGTTGCCAGCTGACCCCCAGATCACTACGGGCAACCTTCCAGTTGTGGGCTGGCTCCCCCCACCCAGTGTCTGGGCTCTGGAGGGCTGAAGAGATGCCGGCAGCTGTTTGCAGACTGTCCCTATATACAGTCAGTCCAATTTAAATCTTTCCTCACAATTACTCTGTCATTTCCTTTTGTGCGTGTGGCCTTGTGATTAGAGTTAACAGTCTTTCCTTGGGGTGGAGAGGCCTTTCACCTTGTCAGCTGTGGGGTTAATTATCCGGATACTGGTCCGGTGCTGTAATCACTAGGCTACCTGCTGCTCATCTACTGCGCTGACATGAGCTGATGAATAGTTGAGGTGGTGGGGGATCTTCAGTAATACAATGAAAACGTTCTTCCTCCCTAAACTGACGATATGTTTCAAATCAACCGTGTTTTAATAGTGATAGGTGATGCCTTTCCTAAATTCTGCTGGACGTCACTTGGTCTTCACCTGCTGTCCGGATCTGCGGTTCCGTCTATTGTCGGTAGTTAGTTCTGGCGGTGTGTGAAGTTCTGTTGGTGGATTGATTTTTCAGTGTCCTTTTTAATCAAGGTCAGGGGTCGTCAGATGGGGTATCGGGGTGAACGTGGGTCAGTCGGGTCAGCCAGTCCAGCCGTAGATTCGTCTCAGACAGCTCCAAGCAGTCGCCCGCGCGGTCATCTGGGAACCTGCCAATGAACGTGTCTGATTCATCCATGGATACTGTGGAGCCAGTGGGCACGGGCCTGTGCAGAAGCCATGTGATGATAAGCCACTGCCAGGATTGGCTAATTTTTATATTTCTGACACTTATTGCCCCTTTGACAAAACAGGAACTTTTTCACAGCTGATCTGATTGGTTGAAAAAGCAATTAGTGTAAGAAATGGCAGGATCGTTTTTTCCATGTGGATAAGGGATCGCTAGGCCTGGCCCTTGAGTGCTGCCATGTTTTTTATATTTGACCAACTAGGAAGACCCGGTGCTTTGAATTCATAATTGGTGGACAGGTTTAGACAGTGAAAAAAATGGATTGGGATTTTGTTCTGGCGGACATCATTTAGAAAAATTGTCCAGAAGTCCTTGGAATGCAAACGCATCCAAAGGCTTGACTAAAATCTTTCAGATGCCACAGTCCAGTTGAAATGAGATAATGCGCAGCAACACGCACTGTTATTAAGTGAAGTGATCCTGAATGAGACGAAGGGGTCCTCCTGAACCGACATCTAATGCAGTCGCTGAATGAAGTCTCTGATATGTTACAGTGGTGTTTGAATACAGTGGCTTCCTGTCCGTCTAGCAACCAGGACCGGCTCTAAGCACGTGCCACGTAAGCAGTTGTTCGGAGCCCCCCAAACAAACAAAACATGATAGGATAGGCCAGGTACAATTTATGTCCTTTTACTGTCAATTAAGTGTCCATCTCAAATGATAGTGAACTTGGCCAAACACAAAGAAAAATTGACATTTGATTGCATTTTGTTTGTGGCCCCATCATGAAAAATAGTAATGTGTTCCACAACCAATATTTTATGTTTTTAATAGTTGCTATGTATTTTAAATTATTTAGAATAATATTTAAAAAAAGGACATTTTAAGTAGTTAAGGTTTGAAATACCTCAGAAATGTTAAGGATGTTCAGTAAAACACCAAGGAAGATCATCAGGCAAGCGTTGTATAACCTGTGTGGAAAATAACATTAACATGACAAGGTTCTTTCTCACCCTGATCTCATTTACCGCCGGGTTTCCGTCCACTCTGTTCTATGGTGTTCTGAGACACCGGTTCTATAGAACCAAACGTTTCTGAGAGATGCTGTGTAGCATGTCGCTGCTGTGTAGCATGTCGCTGCTGTGTAGCATGTCGCTGCTGTGTAGCATGTCGCTGCTGTGTAGCATCCATCTATATTGTCCGCCATTAGCGACACCTTCACACCAAGTACTACCCTGAGGATATGCAAATGGACTTGGTGAATAAATGGGCCTCTGATTATTGTCTGTCAACAAGGGGGGTCAGAACATGCTGTTGCTTATTTTTGTTTCATTTTATAACACTCTTCAGTTTTCGAAAAATCTCTGAGCATTCTCCATATTAGCAATAGAGTAGGTATGTTAACTGACGTATAAAGGCGCGTAGCTTCCTGAAAGCATTTGGTGAGGCCTACAATACAATAGACTCTTTTGGCTAATTTTAGATCTACATTTTATTTATGAAGCCACAGTATTTGCTTAACATGCTCCTTCCATTATTACAAGTAATTTGCAGTAAAACAGAGAGCATCCACTGAATGATTGTGAAGAAAGAAAATATTTTTTTTCCCCAGGTTGCACTGAGCAGGCAGCTGAAGTAACATAAAGCTGGTGTCAACTTCAATGTAACAAGATACCGATGTTAAATGATATTTACAAAACATGATCACAATAATATAAGCACTATTGCTAAGACAACCCAGGGCTGTATGTAAACATACATGTGTACAGATCAGAACTGTGTATACCCATTTGGATAAATTCATGGTGGTGTTTTTGGAGGCGACGTCTGTAGCTCACCCTGTAACCGAAACTCTCTTTCCAGCATTTCTGTGAATTCACTGTATTTTCTACACATCCAAATGATTTTTCCAACTTTCTTTTTAAGGGTGGGCCAGATTTTCAGAATATCTTTTGGCATTGGACAGGTTTAGTTTTGCTATGGTATTGCACCTTAAATGGTCGGTAATCAAATTCTGTGGATTTATACAGCTTGTGTCGTAAGGGAAGGTCCCTCAGTCAGGGACCAGGGAATCTGGCCTAAATGGTCCCAAAGTGGATGGATGAGAGACATTTTACTACCATGCCTGGATACAACAAAGCTCAGACGATTGTGGGGTCGTCCTGGTCAAATTAAAAGGACCACGTGTTAATGTCAAGGCTTAAACATGGCTAACGAGCAAATGGCTGCGTCGTGTTGTCTGAGATCAGCTGGTCAAGTGGAGCCTGAACAAACAAGGGAAACGGAGAGATGGCAGAGGCAAGGTGAGGAAGACCGAAGAGCAGTCTGGAGAGGCGGAGAGTGGGAAATGAGGGATGAGAGCCAGACGGAGGATGAGAGGCGGAGAGGGGGAGGACGGGGCGGTGAAGGGGGTGAGACGGTGTAACCATGGAGACGGACTGAACTCTTCCGCCCAGGTGAGGGGGAGGAAGGAAAGAGAAGAGATGGAGAAGAGAGAGAGAAAGACAGAGGGGGAGAGAGAAAGGGAGACAGAGGGGGAGAGGGGGAGAGTGTGACTGAAGGGAGAGAAGATGAAAATAAGAGGAGAGGAAGGAAAGTAGCCAGGGAAGGAGATATGGAGGACACAACCCAGAGATATAGAAGGCCCCGGAAAAATCCCAATTTTCTGCCTCTCTCTGTCTCCCACTTTCTTTCTCTTTCTCTCTCAGTTTCACTGAAAACCCCACATTTCAGACCAGATTGAGATAAGGAATAATGAAGCCTTTTGTTGCTGTTTAGTTGCATTTCCAGCACATGCAATAAGGATTTGGGAAACACACACGTACACACACACACACACATTACTTTGAAATGTTGCCTCAAAGAAAATCTTTGTATGAAAAGGTGTTTTCATGTTGATAAACTCTGGGTAACCTTTGTGTAAAGTCAAGCTGTGTGTGTGTGTGTGTGTGTGTGTGTGCATCTCTGTTTTAACTGGATAACACAGAACCACAACAGATCCTGGGGGTCCCCTAAATGGCCCCCTATTCCCTTTGCAGTGAACTAGGAGCCAATTGGCCCTGTTCAAATCACTGCACTGTTAGGGGAAATAGGGGGCCATTTTGTTTGGCTCAGTCTTACGTTCCATGCCGCTGCTCTGCTCCAAAGGCCTGTGCTTCCTCTCCTTGTTCACAAAACGCTGCCGTTTTCTCATTCCACTCATCCTCTATGTATCTCACTCCCCCCTCCTCTTTCTTTGTCTCTGGCTGGGATTCATTCATACCTGCCAATGCTTTTATCCGCGAAGTGTCCCTGTGACCATGCACTTTTAACTATAAAAAAAACCCAGAAGTGTCCCTGTGAATGCAACTGGAGCCCCGGTATTAAACGTAGGTTTTGTACCAGTCTGTGAATTCATTTTCTATACAGTGATGCGGTTTGGATTGATTTGAGAGTCTTATCTCTATCCTTCGCTTTCTCCATTTGTTTATGCTGAAAAGAAGAAGAAGAAAGGGAAAGAAAAAAGAAAACATTTTATTGTGCTCATGTTAACTTCTGACAGGTCACCAAGAAGAAGAACATTCTTAGAGATCGTAGTGATGTCATGTCTCTCTACCCATGGTTTCCCTTGCTAGCGGCAGAACAACAGAACAATCTTTCAGTCTATTTCCTGTTTTTTTGTTTTTTTTTACCAGAATGCACTTTCTCTTGGCAAACCCCTCCTCTTTTTCGTCTTCTCATCCACTTAGTTCTCAATGTTTTCCTACACCCCAGTGGTACTCCTGATGACCAAGAGCTGCTACCATTACACATTACTCAGAAAAAAGCAACAAAAGAACTACTGTCTAACCAACAAATAGAGTAATTTTCTACATAAATGGAGATATACCCGTTATTTAAAGAAAAAGCTTTGTGTGAGGATATAACAAGAATCTTCATCTAGCATTTAGAAAAATATGGTCGAGAAAACCACTCAGACATGACAAGAAAAACATCCAAATCATTGTCCCAAAACGTTGGAAAATAAAATTTTAAAATATTAAGGCTGTTGAGTTGGTTAAATGATTTCAGCAGTACAACAAGAACCAATCAAACGCGATCGGATCAAATAACAAATTAACATCAACCAATCAAACGCGATCGGATCAAATAACAAATTAACATCAACCAATCAAATGCGATCGGATCAAATAACAAATTAACATCAATCAATCAACCGCGATCAGATCAATATACAGTGGTAATATTTTCAGTAAGTTCAGTTCATCCCAAAGGGAAGTTACTATATATATTTCATATTTCACTGTTTCTTCTTTGCCTTTTAACACAGAAACAAAATCCACTAACTGACTTCACCCAGGCAGCCGAATTATCATCTTTAGCCCGATTATTCAATTAAAATATTAATTAATTATTGGTGAAATATCCCAATTAGGCTGCCAGTAAAGAATCATTCCAAAACAATTCCAACTTCCTGGAAATTTCTGGAAAACCAGGACATTTTGTGAAAGTCACCAGAATTTCACCACCCTGCATTATTCACAAACTTTGACCTCCTCCTTTGTACTACTTCACACCAGAACCCAGTAGGAAGTAACGCACAATGAAGGAGGACGATTACAGATAAGTATTATGATCACAGGAAGCATCAGGAGAGACGAAGAGAAAGAGAGAGAGAGAGAGAGAGAAGACAATCGAAAGAGAGAGAGAGAGAGAGAGAGAAGACAATCGAAAGAGAGAGAGAGAGAGAGAGAGAGAGAAGACAATCGAAAGAGAGAGAGAGAGAGAGAGAGAGAGAGAGAGAGAGAAAGACAATCGAAAGAGAGAGAGAGAGAGAGAAAGACAATCGAAAGAGAGAGATAGAGAGAGAGAAAGACAATCGAAAGAGAGAGAGAGAGAGAGAGAGAGAGGAGAGGATTACACAACGGTATCTTACAGCCGAAACAGAAACAGCTGCCGTTAACTTTAAGAAGAAATACATTCATCCCTTGTATGTCTGTGGGGCAGAGGGGAGTGGGGCACTGTGGGTAAATAAACATGGCAGGGATCCAGAACAGGTCCCCTCGTATTGATTCTACTGCAGGAGCGGCCTGGGACACAGAGTGGGTGTCGTTTATTATCAGGTAGAACGGAGAAGCGGCGGGCTCCGGCCCCTCCGACCGTGGGTACGGTTCTGCCCTGTGTTGTGCACTTGATTCCACTTCCTGTGTCCCAGTATCCATGGGAACCAGTAGCGGCACCCACGCGATCCAAGGGTGGCTACACAACTACTTTGTAATGAGGAAAAAAGGAAAACGAACCGCACAAATTGACAAACGCAAAACTTGATGTGATTATATAGGGAACCATTTGGTAATCCACCATGGTGTGTCTGTGTGTGTGTGTGGCAGGGGGTCTCCAACCTTTTCTAGCATGAGAGCTACTTCGGGAAAGGGAAAACATGATTCAAGCTCCTCTTTTTTCTGTCTCTCAGATAGGCACATCCTTCTCATCTCCCTGAAACCTCCCTGCTCCTTAATGAGGTAACAGTACTGCAGTATGATTTCTGCTTTTGTAACTGGTGAAATAAATGTCAGGGAAAAATTGGAATGAGAACTTTGCGAGCTAACTAATTAATTGAGTAGGGTAAACTTACTACCACTGACGAGTCGTTCCCATCCATCTTAAGACGGATGGTCTTTTTTTCTCTCACTATCGAAATGACAAGTATTCATAGAGACAACGTGTCCATGTTAATGACTTAATAACCTCACAAAATCTTTATATTGTATTTTTTTTTATTAAGCATCCGGCCCTTTAAGGGTTAACTGACTGCCAGGTATTGGTGTCGTTGTTAAGCTCTTTAAACCAATAGCAGCTCAGTGAGGCCACGGTGACGCCGGTAATGCCGAAGTATCTGTGAGCTTACAGTATCTGATGTATCTGTGAGCTTAGAGTATTTGATGTATCTGTGAGCTTACAGCATCTGATGTATCTGTGTGCTTACAGTATCTGATGTATTTGTGAGCTTACAGTATCTGATGTATCTGTGAGCTTACAGTATCTAAAGTATCTGTGAGCTTACAGTATCTGATGTATCTGTGAGCTTACAGTATCTAAAGTATCTGTGAGCTTACAGTATCTGATGTATCTGTGAGCTTACAGTATCTGATGTATCGGTGAGCTTACAGTATCTGATGTATCGGTGAGATTTGTTAATGACAGTTTATTGCATGTGACAGAACTGTTCATCCCTCATTGGTTAGCAGACAGCTAGCAGTTGGAGACGCCCCCTTGATGCATGGTGATTGGCTGGACACTAAGGACGGCTCGTGAGTTTTTGCTACCACAGCACTTTGGTCATAGAATGATTGGGTTGTGTGGAGGGGGTGGGGGGGGGGGTTGGTTGGTGGGTTGGTCTGTTGGTTCGTCTTGTGCCATTTGAGTTGTGATTCTGGCAAAATAGAACTCAACTGAGGAAGGAGGCTGGGCTTTAGGGGGATGGGGAGGAGAAGGGACAAGAAGGAGAGATTGAGGAATTTCGGGTAAAAAAAAAAACCTACTGAAATCTAGGTGTTGTAGGCTACAGTGTTTTCAAGGAGGATGTTTCTAGGGTTGAGTCATTTGTGAGTCGTTTTGTGATTTTGAACAGTGCAGTAATCATCCACTTTAGGGATTTGAAGACATTCATTAGAGATTGGTTGGATTTCAAAATCAAAAACGTACTTCAGGTCAGCTTGGAGTTGGTCTCTCAAAGTCTCAAAGTCTGAAAGGTTTCTGAAACCCCTTGGTAGAAACAAATTAACTGTCTAACCCACTTACTAACAAGACGTCTTTTTCTGCAAATATAGAGATTTTTCTCTTCTGTACAAGTTCATCCCCCTCCTTCAGTTTCAGAATAAAGGTCCCCTCTGAAATATGAATTAGTGAAGAAAACAGTGTTCCTTACGGAAAAGAGAAAGAGCAGTCATCCTGTAAAAACTATTGAAAATGTGTCTAAGTTGAGGTTGTTCATATACCGCCATCTTGTAACAATGTTGATTGGCGGCCATTTTGTTTTTCTTCTTCTCAAAAGTCACAACAACAGTCACTGTCACAGGACGGAGCCATGCGATATCCAAATAATAATGATGATAATAATAATATTAAGAATAATATAGTTTCATTTTTTTTTACTCTTTTTGTATATATATATATATATATATTTATATCTATAAAAGATGTGATGAGGAGAAAGGTTAATACAGTGTAAAGTCCTATAGTTCTCCCAGGGCTGCGTCCCAAAAACATCCCTATTCCCTTCAGAGTGCACCACTACTGACTTGTTTTGTCCAAAAAGTAGTGCACTATTAAGGTGGGAAGGTGCAGTTTGGAATGCAGCCCTTGTTGATTTGGCACATACAGTGTCATTCACTCACCGTTGTGAGATTTCTAGGAAATCTAATATTAGTTGTCTGTTTTTTTTTCTTCGTCCAAAATCTAGTTTTAATACAAACAGCTACTTAAGAGCCTGGGAGTGATAATATTAATATCTCATTCTTTTTAATAAAGTTCTCCATTCCATTGTTATTAAATCATTTTACAGTTTGGTCCATGTTTTTAAAAGCAGAGGCTTGTTTGTTTGTGTATTGATGTGTGTGTGTGTGTGTCTCTCCATACAGCCACGTCTCCATTTTGACGCAATCCCTCTTTTATGTCCCGCTAAGTGATGACCCAGCCCCATCAGGAACTGACCCAGCCCCATCAGGACCCGACCCAGCCCCATCAGGAACTGACCCAGCCCCATCAGGAACTGACCCAGCCCCATCAGGAACTAACCCAGCCCCATCAGGAACTAACCCAGCCCCATCAGGAACTAACCCAGCCCCATCAGGACCCGGCCCAGCCCCATCAGGAACTGACCCAGCCCCATCAGGAACTAACCCAGCCCCATCAGGAACTAACCCAGCCCCATCAGGAACTAACCCAGCCCCATCAGGAACTGACCCAGCCCCATCAGGACCCGGCCCAGCCCCATCAGGAACTGACCCAGCCCCATCAGGACCCGACCCAGCCCCATCAGGACCCGGCCCAGCCCCATCAGGACCCGGCCCAGCCCCATCACGACTTCTGCTGTGCTGAGACACCTTTCCAGTAGTCCAGAATGTCATGGAGGTCCTCATCCTTGGCAACCTGCAAACTCCTCCTCAGGGCGTGTCCCGCCGCCATGTATTCCTCCTCGTAATCCTCCTCTTTGTGCCTCTTCCGGTGGAGTTTAAAACGCTCCCATATCCCTAGCGACGGGGTGCAGGAATACTCTGGACTGGACTCATAGCTCAGGTTCTGGTACTGTGGCGACAGTTGGGTATAGGCTGAAATGGGGAGTGAATGAATGTTGTACATCAGTCCTATTCCATGTGTACCTCGACCACTTTAACGACACTTTACATTTTATGCATTTTTAAAAATTATAACAAATTTATGCATATTTTTTATTTTTGCTTTTTAGCTCGGGACCAATCTATCAGTTACTGTCCGAACACCTACTCTAGACAGAAAATATTTCAGCGGGGATCTTTTACAGGTTCTTTAATTTAAAACTGTGGGGGAACAGCTGTAATTTATTTGAAGAAATAAATCCTTATAAATTGTTCCCAAAATAACCTTTTGAAGACCCTCTATTTAGGATTATATTTGACAGGCTTGTTTTTAATACACTTTCACATTTTTCTTTGCAGAATAAAAGACAGATTGTTCCCCCACAGATTGTTTGCATAGAACCACTAAAGGATCCTCCAAGAACCTTTTGTTTTTAGAGCTTGTTTTAGCTCTCTGAAGTGCCTCTCCATTAATCAAACATAGAAAATGTAAAGCTAGCCAACTAGCTCGTTGAAGTGCCTCTCCATTAATCAAACAATGAGTCAACCAACAAATTAGCCAATAACGCATGAGTGGGTGTGATATAGTATGATTACAACAAATTTCATCCAATCAGCATTCAGGGTTTAAACAATCTGGATCATAATATACTCTAATACATCTCTGGGGAGCTGTGTGCCATAACAAATCCATCAATCAATGAACAAACAAACGAGTGAATGAAAGAACCAAAGGGCGGACGGACTGATGGACCGACCTGTTAATACAAAACAATACAGTCACCTGTATAATTCAATTTATTGGGCCCTGTGGGGAAATTGGTCTGTTAATCCCATCATGTGCAGACAGAGACAATTCATCAGTCACAGAGCGAACGGATACATAATCAGTCCGTTACCTAGCTCTCTGGGGTGGCGACCCAGTGTGAGGGGTTCCAGGATGGACGAGGGCCTCAGCTCCTCCAGTTCCTCTGGGTCAGGGATGGGGTGTTTGGAGCCGGGGTACGAATGGCGGTGCTCTGCGTACTGTCGGATCTTTTAGGAGAAAGGGGAAGAGGAGGTGGAAAGTTGGCAGCTAACAGATTGATAGCAGTACGCTGTGTGTTTAGTTGGCAGCTAACAGATTGATAGCAGTACGCTGTGTGTTTAGTTGGCAGCTAACAGCTCGATAGCAGTATGCTGTGTGTTTAGTTGGCTGCTAACAGCTCGATAGCAATATGCTGTGTGTTTAGTTGGCAGCTAACAGCTCGATAGCAGTACGCTGTGTGTTTAGTTGGCTGCTAACAGCTTGATAGCAATATGCTGTATGTTTAGTTGGCAGTTAACAGCTCAATAGCAGTACGCTGACAAAACTGAATGAGATTTTGTCAGCTGAGATACCTTCTGCGCCTCAGCCCGCAGGATGGCGGCCGCGGGGGTGACCGTGAGGACCGACTCGCCGGGGGTTCCGGGCCTGGCTGGCGACGTCTTCTCAATGTACTTGGTCTCAGAAGTTCCTCGGTATGACCCGTCAGGGCGGAAGGAGCGCGGTGAACGGACCGCCCCACCGGAAGGGGTCGAAGGTCGTTTGGATGATGCCTCCATGCTGTGGTGCCTCTGGAGAGGGTGGTGGTAGCCCCCTGAAAAACAGCGGTTGACCTCTATGAGGACGTCTTATACTTGTAAAGGGCTTTTTAATTACAGAAATTGTCAGCAATGAGTACAAACATTAATGTTATGGTTGTGCCCCAAATCAATGTTTAAAGGACAGACTGGCTGGGCAGACGGATCAAACGACAGGCAGAAGGACAGACAAACAGGCAGCCAGATTGACGGACAGTTATAGTAGCTACTGACCACTGGCGTAGCGTGGTGACGTCGAGCCGGGGGGCAAGCTGTCCTTACATGCAACTCCCCGCCCCAACCCCCCCCCCCCCCCCCCCCCCCCCCCCCCCCCCAATTCGGTACATATGCATGTGAAGCTGATCCTGGCACATAATAACCTCACAGCTGACGCCTGACTCAGATAGCCACATAGGAAAACACCACACATAATAGAAACGCAAAAACATATTTATCATAGAGGCCAAGCAGGGCCCCCCAACCACCGCGGGCCCCCCCTCCCATCGCGGGCCCTGGTGCAACCACACCCCCAGAAGCTATCAATCAATCAATCAAATTTATTTATAAAGCCCTTTTTACAACAGCAGTTGTAAAAAGGGCTCTGTTACAGAGACACCCGGCCTTAAACCCCAAGGAGCAAACAACAGTAGTGTTGAATTTCAGTGGCTAGGAAAAACTCCTTAAGAAGGTCAAATTTTAGGAAGAAACCTAGAGAGGACCCAGTGCTACTGACCATCTACACACCCCTTAGGGAGACCCACATCCATTGTTTTGGTAAAAAATTGCTCAGGCTCAGTATATTTAGTTGGGAATCGTTTATGAATTTTTCAAGCAGATTCAGGTCAGGATGGAGTCTGGAGTCACTGGACCATTCAAGAAAACACATCTTCCGAAGCCATTCTGGCGTGTCGCGAATACAAACACTATGCAGTCGCCCCGCAGAAAAAAGAATATTGCATCCCTGGGTCTGGCAGATGTTTTATGAATATTTCTACGTGGCTTTTCCTCATTTTCCATTTATTTGGATCAAAACAAACTCGCCGGTGCCCGTCGCTGTGATGCAAACTCAGAACATGACTCTGCCACTGCAGCACTTGAAGAAACATGATTATTGCGTGGCCCAGGGTGTTCTGGTCCAAGCCCTGCCTCCGAGGAACGTACCGAATCCAACCTACTGCTCTCTCAGCAAAAACTCCCTCCTTTATCCTTCCAATTTTTCCTGTCCAATAGAGCGTAAAATGCCAGAGAAAAGATCAACAACAACAACAAAAAGAAAAGAAAATATTGCTAAATGAAGGAATTGTATGAAAGAATTCCACTCGAAATCTCCCGATAATTTTTCAACAATGCCATTTAAATGATGCTGCAGGAAGACCTGAAAAATGTTGCCCTAAATATCTCCACAAAGACGGAGGGACAGACAGACAGACATTGACCAACAGACATGCAGAGACACATACAGAGGCAGACAGATGGACTACCTTTATACTGGGGCGACAGGAAGCCTGATTGTCTCTGGGGCTGTTCTGAGATCAGCACCAGCTGGGGCTCAGCCGTGGACACGGAGCCAGACTTAACCCCCTGGAAGGAAGTGGACTCGGATTTCAGGGCATCAATACAGTTATTAATTATCTGATTCACCTTGTCCACCTCTTTGGCTATGGTTGAGATCTCTGCTACCGAACCCTGAGGAGAGGAGGACGAGGATGAGACAGAGGAGGAAGAGGAGATTTTAAAAGAAGTTGAAGGGGGAGGAAGAAGAAGAGGAGGGGGAGGGGGCGGACCTCATCCACAAGAGACTCCGACTCTGCAGTCATCCTCTTCTGCAACGTACATTGACATTTCTGTGTACATGCATGCAGACATGCTGAAGAGGGCAGAGCAGAGGGCCACCAGCTTACCTGTGGGTTGGCTTGTGGTAAGAGACTACACTCCCTCTCCCGTTCCCTCTCCCGTTCCCGTTCCCTCTCCCGTTCCCGTTCCCTCTCTCTCTCCCTCCGGTCCAGTGGGTCGCCAACGTTTCCCCGCACTTCCATGTAATTCCCTTTCGCCGCTTTTGGAGTGTCGATGAACTCCTGTTCCATCTCTGCGCACTGGGGGAGGTAGGGCATCCTGGTCAGACTATCCCCGCCTGAGAGCATTTGTTTCTGGGACAACTGGGAGATCGACACCCCTCCTCCGGGCCCTCCTCCAGCCTCAAGGTCGGCTCCATATTTCAGCTCCATCAAGCTCTTCTGGATCTTTCCCATCTGAGAACAGAACCGAATAGAACGGAGTGGAACAGAGCAGAATAAAATAGAATGGAGTGGAATAGAGCAGGATAGAATAGAACAGTGCAATCGAACAGAATAGAATAGAGCAGAATAGATCAGGACGGAGTGGAACAGAGCAGAATAGAACAGGACGGAGTGGAACAGAGCAGAATAGAACAGGACGGAGTGGAACAGAGCAGAATAGAACCGGACGGAGTGGAACAGAGCAGAATAGAACCGGACGGAGTGGAACAGAACAGAATAGAACAGGACAGAGTGGAACAGAGCAGAATAGAACAGTGAATGTTGTCCTAATTGGCGCCCTGCGTTCCATTTATACCTTCTTGTTCTTCTCATCCCGATGCCTCTTCTTTCTGAGACAGTGGAACACGAAACTACAGAAAAGGGTCAGAGAAATAAAGGTTACCGAGGACGATATAACGTAAACGAACGTGCTGCATGCCCACAAAAGGTGTGGGGCGTTCATTTAGGACGTTGCCGTTCCACTAAAAATCCCAGTCAAGTGGGTAGTGGCCCTTCCTATCGGCGGGCTGTGTGTCGGTGTGGAAGAGTAACCGGTAGTGCATTGGATCAGTACCCAAGTACGATGACCATGCCGAACAGGCAGCCCAGTATGGTCATGATGTAGTGGGTAGCGGAGGAGCCGTCCGGGGTCCTTTCTGGCCCCGCCTTCCTCCCGGTGGAGATGGACAGACATGTGTGGTTGTATCTCAGCTGGCTCTTTATGGACACCACACAGTAGGTGTACTCTGACCGGCAGAAAACACACGTATGTTGAAAAACAGAAAACATACATTATGAAATAGAAAACATAGATACATCATAAAATAGTACAAGGGAACGGGCCGCCCCTGAATTATTACTTTGTGGTACTGCCTTTTGTTTGAATTACAACCATGGGTTTCCTTGAATACGTCTCTACTGACTTCGAACATGTGCAATATTGGCCCTGTTCTTCCTTGCAGAGTTGTTCAAGCTCAGTCAAATTGCACGGTAGTTTGTGGACTACACTCCTCCTTTTATGTCGTTTGACAGATTCTTGATGGGATTCAGGTCGGGGCTCTAACAGAGCCACTCAAACACATTCACCTCCTTGTCCTTCAGCCACTGAGGAGTTGCTTTGGCCGTGTGCTTTGGGTCACTATCATGTTGAAACGTGAACCATTTTCAAATCTTTTCTTCACATGTTCTCTGTGAACGACTGCTTTTATTCCAAAACAAATCAAAATCACTAGAATTGATCATGGATGGAGGCCAAGTGGGTGCTCATTTATGTTTATTGTGGTTTACCCCGTATAAATAAAGCTAGAATTGTATGTATTTTCCCTTCAGACTGTAAGGCAACAAAAACCTGAAGTGGGTGGTGACTTTCTATGCCCACTGTGTATTATGGATTGGAAAACATACATACATTATGAAATAGAAATCATACACATTTTATAAAACAAAAACATACATTATCACATAGAAAATACAGATATATCATAAAATAGAAAACGAAACACACACCTGTACATATTAAATTGTAAACATAGGTAAGTAGCAACAAGTTGCAAAGACAGGGTGGTTACCTCACATCTGAAGTTACACCGTCTGTCCACCACTTACAAGTGAATAGGTTATCGTGTGTCTCAAATCTGTGTCCTAAATGTCAGCCTGTTTCATATATAGAGCCCTATAGACCCTATGGTAAAATAGCCTAAATGGAACAGAGTGCCATTTAGAACACCAGGTCCTACCAGTGTGGGCTTTGAGGTCCTTCAGCTCGATGTCCTCCTTGGATTTCTTCAGGGTCTGAATGTCTGTGAAGAAGCTGTTGTTGTAGAGAACCAGGATGAACATCTTACTATAGGGAGATGGTATCTGTACCGTTAACACAGCCGAGGTGTGGGACACCTGGGGAGAGGGAGAGGAGGGAGAGGAGGGAGAGGGGGAGATGAGGGAGAGGAGGGAGAGGGAATTAAACCAGACAGTTAAACCAGAGGGTTAACTCAGAGAGTTAAACCAGACTGTCAGACAGACTGAGTAATTAAACGCCCAAAGATTGATTGTCATAAGCCTTGAGTGTACAGCAAGAAACGGCCAAAGTGACTTTACTGTCCCAGTACCAGACTCTGTACTGGGTCCAGGACAATCTAGTTGTTTTCTTATCATCCTCAGAAGCACTGCTATTAAAAGCCATGTCAATATTATCTACTACAGTCACATCTATATCACATATTACTATCACATTGATGTCCACATAAAGAAAGACATCAATATCAACTAACAAACAATTAGATCACCCATTACAATCTCATCAATATCACTAACAATATCCAGTATTACCATCAATATCCACATCAACAATCATTTCAATATTACCACTAATATCCACATCAACAATCATTTCAATATTACCACTAATATCACATCAACAATCATATCAATATTACCACTAATATCACATCAACAATCATATCAATGGTACACCAAATATCACATCAACAATCATACCAATATTACAGCTAATAGCACATGAACAATCATTCCAATATTACCACTAATATCACATCAACAATCATTTCAATATTACCACTAATATCACATCAACAATCATATCAATATTACCACTAATATCACATCAACAATCATATCAATGGTACACCAAATATCACATCAACAATCATACCAATATTACAGCTAATAGCACATCAACAATCATTCCAATATTACAGCTAATATCACATCAACAATCATATCAATATTACCACTAGTATCACCAACAACAATGATATCAATTGAGACAAAGACAACAACATATACAGTACATAGTCTAAAAAAAACTAGTAAACAAAAATTGTAGCATGCAGAAACTGTTGCGTGTGATTAGGTTATTACATCTTTAATATCAACAAACATAGAGATGATAGCCACTGTAACCAGCAGGAACAGCTTCACATGTGGCTCACCTGCTTGACCTTCATGATTGGTTGGTGGTTTTTATCGGCGTAAGTGGGGCTAATGGTCATCGGGTCCTCCGGCAGCATTCCGGATGGGAAGCCGTCCGATTCATTGGGAGAATCCGGAGGAAGGGTTGTAGATTCCGACACACCAATGATGTTCGGCATGGAGTTGCTACCGTCTTCGGTACACACCTGTAACACAACGTAATAACCAAAATGACGATGTAACACAAGTGCAACAACAATACCTCGTAATCACACAGATTGAATGGCGACACCATTTTAGGCATATACATTATTGGAGTGGGCAATAATAATAAACAAATAAGTAAGTATATAAAAAAGTTTACACACCATTTTGAGCATGTACAGTAACATGTGGAGCGGGAAATAATAACAAATCAGTGAGTAAATAAGTACACACCATATTGAGCATGTGCAGAGCATCGCGATACCCAGGCATCCTTGGGTTTTGACTGAGCAGGTTGTAGCCTGAAAACCCAGCTGGAGTGTCACACACCATCCTCTCATTGGTCCTGGTCAGGAAAACAACGGGATAATGACAGTGACCATGAGGAGAATCAAATTCCGTGAGGAGAGAGTGTCATTCGGGGTATTTTTAAAAATAAAATACTAACTGTTTACTAATAGCTTATACCTTTCATCTTGGTTTCAGGTATTGTAATTTAAATGTAAATAATTGATTGGTTCTAAATAAAACTAATTGCATAAATGTTAACGGTTTGTACCTATTTGGAAACACTGCCAACCATCTGAGGAAGCCCAACAGCTCACAGGAGCAGTTAAAAGGGTTGGTGTAGAGTTCACAGGTCGTCAGTTTAGTCAACTCCGCGAACAAACCTCCATCCAAAGTCTGAATCCTGTTCATAGACAGGTCGATGTTTTCAATGTTGGGGCACTCATCGAAGGTGTTGGGTGTGACCGCCTCAATCAGGTTGGCCTGGAGGTAGAGGTACTGGAGTTTCCCCAAACCTCTTAGGATCCCCTCAGTGAGGTTCCTCAGCCGGTTAAAACCCAACTGCAGCACCTGGTAAGAGAAGGTCAAAGACGGCACAGGTGTCAACCCGATTCCACAGGGGGCAGAATGTGTGCTGGTTTTTGGTTATTCCTTTTCATTTGTGTCCACTTTGGGCCTACACAAAGAGTTGAGGGATTTCCTAACAAATCAGTGACCTTAATCTGTCAATCGAGTGAGGGAGAAGCTACAGTAGAACCTACCGACAATCAACCCTGAGTGGAATATATTTGACACTCAGGGTAAGCTAACTTACGGTAAGATTAAAGTTAGGTAAAAATATTCACAGAACAAACTCTTAATAAATTAATAGTGCTCTCAAAAATGTGTTAAAATGTTTGGCACCCCCAGAAGTTCTTATGAACCCAATCTATTAATATATATATATTTTTTGAGTCATTACTCATTAAAAATTATTAAAACGGTCATCCATGACTTCATGTTTCACTGGGGTACAAATATCAGGTGACACACATTCCAAACTTCCTTAGTCACCTGTTAACATGGGGAAGGTCAGAGAACACACAGATGAAATGAGGCAAAATGCTGTTGATCTTCATTCATTTGACAATAACTATATCTGTATAAAAAAACAGCCTTAAAACACCCATTCTCACTTAAAGGATGATCAATAAAAAGTGTAAATCAACTGGAGCTGTGATGAACTTGAAGGGAAAAGGGTGGAAGAGTGTTTCGGCACTGTGATAATAAATCTTGAGTTAAACGATTCATCCATAGATCACCGATGGCGACTGCAGGCGAACGGCAGAATCTACGGGTTTATAAAAACTGCAATTAGACAATGATTGGATGTCTTGCAAGAAGGACGCCTCTACTCTCTCCAATACATAAACATTAGCGCCTGGAGCTAAAGGCCATGGGAATTTTGTTTGGAAAGCGTTTTGGTCAGTGTTTAATTTGAGCTGGATCCTGCCGGAACAAGATCCAGCACCTCTCAGATTTTCCTCAGTTTGTTCCGGCACCTACTTTTCACAGATCCGGTCTGCTGCGCATGCCTTGTCTTTTTCCATCACTGTGTTCGCTTTGCACTGTAAACATTCTACTAAAACATTCAGAGTTCATAAAGGTGTCTTTTCCTGCAGCCTCTTGTAGCCTCAGCACCGCCTGACAAGATTGTGAATGTTTTAGCTTTTTGTTGTCCGCTGTTTGTGCTACTGATGTGCTGTACCCTATTCGTATCTATTTGCCAACCGGATCCATGTCTGTTGTGTGCCCAAATGTGTTCCGGGACCTCCTGATTTACAAATTAAGCACTGGCTTTGGTCGTTTACACTAGAGGTGGGTCTGGCTTAAATGTGAAAAATAATCAAATCCCCACTGTGAACTATGGAGGTGGATATGGGGCTGTTTTTCTTCCAAAGGCCTTGGGGAACTTGATAGGACACATGCCATTATGAGATTCTAGAGCAAAATCGAACTGATCTTAAAACAGGGTTTAAAATTTTTTTCAAACTGAGTTGGATCTTCCTGCAGGACAATGATCCAAAGCATTCCTCCAACACAACTACACAAACATGTCTCACTGACCACAGTCAAGCTTTTGTAATGGCCATCCCAATACCCTGACCTAAACCCCATCATGAAAAACCATGGGGTGAGCTGAACTGAAGAGTCCACAAGTGAGGGCCGAGGACAGAACCCCTCGATAGATGAAACATGTAAAGAGATTCTGCACGGATAACTGGTCTTAGATCCCTTGATGTGTTTTTCCTCGGCACATCAAACATTTTAGAAGACTCAGTGGTGTCACAATGACAAGGGGAGGGCTCAAAATACTATATGCAGGGGGTGCCAATAAACATGACACACATTTAAAAATATATATCTTTATTTCTTCATTAGGATTTTTTTTTCTTTTTAACAATTTAACCTCAATTAAAGGTTAGATGTCTCTCGCTTTTCGACGTTATGATCAAGCAGACTAACAACAATGCAATTTTTTCAAAGCCTTTTTTTTCTGTTGCTCATTACCAAAGGTGCCCAAACTCATGTAGGACTCTTTAAGTATATTTTTCTCATGTTTTGTAGCGTCAAAGCTTTCATAAACAGAGACAGCGGGAAAAGACGGAGGGGATTCAAACCAATGCTGCAGCAGTACTTTGACATAACGGCTTACATTGCTGGATGAAGTGGGAGGATAAATGGATGTTAAAGAAAGTGAGACGTGGTAAGAAAGCACAAAGCAAGTTAAGGGGAACAAACAAGGATGGGACTCAAAGGTGAGAAATTACTAATTAAGTTACCAAATTCCAGATGACCTAACAGAGTAGAGAAGGTCCCATCATCAACACAATAGATCTCCCTCACACACACACACACACACACATACAAGCACACCCACACACACAATCCCAACAAACACATCATGTGAACAGAACACAGACACACCCAACAAACACGCAGACATGCACGCACACACCCATCGCTCTCATGCACACACCTGCAGGTTGAACTGGGCGGAGAACGCTCCATCCTCCACATACGAGATCTCGTTCTTGGTGAGGTTTAGATAGGTCAGGTTCCCAAACCGGCTGAGGGATGAGAAGTGGATACTCTTGATCTTGTTCTCGTTGAGCCTCAGGTCCACTATGGTACTGTAAAAATACAACCTAATATTAACATGTATTGGAACTCTCTTCACAAGAAGCTCTTATGAAGGCCTACTTGTTTTTGACAGTCAATAAAGCCTAGTATACGCGTCAAAAGAAAACTTGCAAGAACACTGTTCTTTCCACTAAACGCATTTTAGAGTAAATAAAACAATGGTCACAATGTACAAAAAAAGTCAAATGGCAACCACTTACCTGTTGATGTGAGTGGGGATGGCTTCGTAAGGAGGCTGGTTCTGGCTGCAGATCGCCAGCCACACAAAGCCCTTCTCCCCCTCGATAAGCCAACAGTCTCCTGTCACCGTGGGAAACCGGGTGATTGACACGAGGGCAATCCAATACAGGAAGGCAAACCAACTCGATGAAAGTGGTGACGAAGCTACGCCCCCAACTCTGTTGTTAAGCTCCGCCCCTCGGGGTTGCTGCATTCCGACGATGACGTCCATTTTGTTTAATGCTGTTGTTTTCGCCTACTTTTTTATCTATTTTCTGTTTATTCAACTCGCTTATTTGTTTGTTTTGCCAGGTTAGCGTCATCGAGAGGAAGGCCGGTGTTGATCATAAATGGCTTTTACTGCCGTTCCCCCCAAACCCTCTCCTTCCTCCTCAAGCTGACCCTGTTCAACGAGTACCTTGTCTACTGGAGCTATTGAACGTTTACGATGCGAGCACGTCCGTGGACGTTTAGTAGATACACTCAGTATATCTACGATTAGGTTTCAGAGAAACAACATCTGAACTTGTATTCCTCTCATGTTAATCTGTTAGAACGTCTTTGACTGAGGATCAGTTTTTTCTCGAGTCACTGGTTTGGCTGTGGAACCACTCCAGCTCTTTTCAGGGAAAGCTTGGTTATCATCTCGTGATTAATCCATTTGCAGCGCAACCATTTTGGGGAACCGTTTGAGCCTTTTTCCATATTTTCTACAGGGTGTGTGTGTCATCTGGAATAACAGGCAGTTAAGGGTGGCCAGGTTTCCCTCTGGAACTGTATTTGGCTGTTGGACTTGGAACAGTCATCAGGCAGGTGGCTGGACGTGGCTCTGTCCTACTCTTCCCATCTAATTGGCTGCTGCTCATTTCCTCGTTGGCCGTTGGCAGCCCTGATTGGACGCCTGTCTCACATCCAGCCGTTTTAATGCCGTTACTGCTGGAGGATACCAAAGAGAGAGAGAAACAGAGACATCAAAATTTGGACAAATGGGGAGAAAAAAATCAATGTATCTCGTACATTTATTTCATTATACACAAAACAACAAATTGGTGCATCATTATAAAGCATTAACCCAGATGGCTTGGCCTTACGGGGAAACTCTAGAGTTTCACCAAATCCCATCACACGCATCAGCTCCAGAGCTTTTATTGGGGCCTAATCCACTGTCCCCAGACTGGTGTTCCTTCATATGGTAATTTGGCCCCAGATAGTAGGATGAATGTGTTTGAAAATACTCTGCCTGGTTCTACACATGTGAAGGATATCATTAGGCACGGTCCCCAATGAATATAGTGAGAAATGCAGGCGCACACACACACACAGACTCAGCCTTGTGTTTCTATCCTTGTGGGGACCAGAAAACAATCCTTATTCCTAAACCTAACCCCTGAACCAGAAAACATTCCATATATCAAAACCTAACCCTTGAACTAGAAAACAATCCATGTTCCTAAACCTAACCCCTGAACTAGAAAACAATCCATGTTCCTAAACCTAACCCCTGAACTGGAAAACAATCCATGTTCCTAAACCTAACTCCCTGAAATGGAACACAATCCATGTTCATAAACCTAACCCCTGAACTGGAACACAATCCATGTTCATAAACCCCTGAACTGGAAAAGGCGTTCTCGTGGGGATGGTGAAAGGTCCTAATAGGGGCACATGGGTCATCTCTTAACATCCAAGTGATGACTTCCTATTCTAATTGGATCTGTGAAAAAAAACTATGGCAGCACACACTTTGGAGGTGGGGGGGCTTTTTTAACACACACCCTCCCGAAACCTTTTTACTTTCAGTGCCCCAAAAGCTGTTTCAGTGACAAAGTGTGTAAAGGGAATAAGGAGCCATATTAGGGCACTAGGAAGGGAATAGGGAGTCTTATTAGGGCACTAGGAAGGGAATAGGGAGTCTTATTAGGGCACTAGGAAGGGAATAGGGAGTCTTATTAGGGCACTAGGAAGGGAATAGGGAGTCTTATTAGGGCACTAGGAAGGGAATAGGGAGTCTTATTAGGGCACTAGGAAGGGAATAGGGAGTCTTATTAGGGCACTAGGAAGGGAATAGGGAGTCTTATTAGGGCACTAGGAAGGGAATAGGGAGTCTTATTAGGGCACTATGCCATTTTTGGACACTGCCTTTACAGTCTTTGATATGCTATCTAATTAATTAATCTCTGAGCCAAATGAAACACTTCCTTTGAAAAACAGCTGAGGTCTGATAGAAAACTGAGATGGAGAGTGGGAGGGTGGGAGGGGGCGGGCAGGGGTGAGGGCTAGTGGGGCAAGAAGAATTGATGGAAGGAAGGGGAGGAAAGGGAGGAGGGTGAGAAGGAGGATTGATGGAAGGAGAGGGGGAGAGTGGAAGGTAGGGTTGATGGAAGGAGAGGGGGAGAGTAGGGGGAGGGTTGATGGAAGGAGAGGGGGAGAATGGGAGGGTTGATGGAGGGAAGGAGGAGGAGAGTGGGAGGGTTGATGGAGGGAAGGAGGGGGAGAGTGGGAGGGTTGATGGAGGGAAGGAGGGGGAGAGTGGGAGGGTTGATGGAAGGAAGGAGGGGGAGAGTGGGAGGGTTGATGGAGGGAAGGAGGGGGAGAGTGGGAGGGTTGATGAGGGAAGGAGGGGGAGAGTGGGAGGGAGGGTTGATGGAAGGAAGGAGGGGGAGAGTGGGAGGGAGGGTTGATGGAAGGAAGGAGGGGGAGAGTGGGAGGCAGGGTTGATGGAGGGAAGGAGAGGTGGGAGGAAATGTTGGCAGAGAGAAAGGATCGGCGCTGGGAAAGGCTTCGGAGAACAAGAGAGGCTTTGGAGAACAAGAGACAGAGAACTCTGAAGAACCTTCCAGAAAACACTGTCCTTTGCCAGATAGTGAGACAGAACAAATTACAAGCTGTCCTTTGCCAGATAGTGAGACAGAACAAATTACAAGCTGTCCTTTGCCAGATAGTGAGAGAGAACAAATTACAAGCTGTCTATTGCCAGATAGTCAGACAACAGTAGTGCGTTACAAGTTGGCTTTGCCAGATAGTGAGAAAGAATGAATTACAAGCTGTCCTTAACCAGATAGTGAGACATAAGGAATGCACTACACGCTGTCCTTTGCCAGATAATGAGACAGAGAAAGGTTTGACTCTTTACAAAACAAGCCACTGAACAACATGGCCATGTCATTCTTTTATTTACATTTAGAGTGAGAGAAGAGAGAGAAGAGAGAGTGTATTTGTTTGTGTACGTGCGTGTGTATGTATGTGTGTTGGGGTGTATGTGTGTGTCCATGGGTATGTATATGGGTGTGTGTGTTCTTAAGCATTCCAGCCACTCAGCACAATCTATAATTGATGGTGAGACTTCCTCCCACATAGCATGAGACAAACTACCCACCACAGTGAGAGTACAGACTGCTGCCAGACCCCCCCCCCCACACATACACACACACAGACACACAGACACACAAACACCCCCCCCCCCACACACACACGCACACACACAGACACACATCCCACACACACACACACACACACACAGACACACACACCCCCCCACACACACAAACACACACCCCACACAGACACACACACACAGACACACAAACACACACACACACACACACACAAACACACACCCCACACACATACACACATACTCCCACACAAACATGGACACACACACACACACACACACACACCACCAGAAACAGCTAAAGGAAACATTTGTTCTACTGCCTCCCGTTACAATATAGTAACGTTTACTTGACAAAGACAGGGGGGTGATAGAAAGAAAAGGAGGGGGGGGGGCAGATAATGAGAGAGAGAGAGAGAGAGGGAGAGAGAGAGAGAGGGAGGGATGGAAGGAGAGATTATGAGGGAGAAAGAGACAGAGAGGGAGGGAGGGAGGGAGGGAGAGAGGTAGATATTAAGAGAGGAGAGAGAGAAAAGAGTGAGGGAGGAATGGAGAGCCAAGAGAGGGAGAGATTATGAGAGAGGGTGGGAGACAGAGATCCTGGTCTCTTTCCTCCCTCCCTCCCCTGATTCTACGGATGAGTGATGATCTGTAACTCATAAGGGTCTTAGGATGTAGGAAAATATCATTAAAACACACACACACGCATGCACGGAACACACACACACAAACACATACATAAACACATACGAACATGCATGCACGGAACACACACAAACACACACACTTGCATGCACGGAACACACACACATACATGCATGCACGGAACACACACAAACACATACATAAACACATACAAACATGCATGCACGGAACACAAACACAGACACACACATAAACACATACAAAAATGCATGCACGGAACACACACACAGACACACCCATAAACACAAACATGCATGCACGGAACACACACACAGACACACCCATAAACACAAACATGCATGCACGGAACACACACACAGACACACACACAAACACACACAAAGTCACTGACATACATATTCCTTGGCTGAGTTCCTATTATCAGTTCTTTGGGAAAACCAAGTTCTGTTTTTGTTCTACTGTTGAGATAAAGAATGATTCCATTCTGCGGTAATACACAAGTACACACACAAACACACTCAGAGGGAAGAATGCTCTGGTTTTTTTTGGTCGCTTTGGTCCTATTCACACATCTATGTGGTAATATTTCACCACTCTTAGTACAAAAAACACAACAGATCATCAAAAAAGCTATTTTTCAAAACTTTAAGGACATCTGACATTGACTGAGTACAACAAAATAGATCAAACATCAGAGTTTCATGTAGAAAGACCACGGATGGGATTTTCTTCTCTATTGTTAAAATACCTTTTACTATACTTTACTTTACTACATTCTTGCTCATTGTTCCTAATTGATTATCACTGAACCAATTGGCAAATATACTGTATTTATTTAGCATTGTTTTGCCTAGTATGTTCAGATTGAAAAGCACAGAATCACCACCCCAAGGCTATAGATATGTGACCCCTTTGGGATTCAAACCCACAACCTTGGTGTTGGTAGTGTGAGTTAGAGATGACCACTGCAATGGCATGTAAAGTACAACACTATCAAACACACGATTGCCCTCCATTCTTGTAATCACAACTGGTAAGCATATAACCATATAAACCATGTAAACACAGGCAATGCATTTCAAAATGGAGCAGGAAAGACAGCAAGGCAGAGGAGCCCCTGAACAGGGTCAAAACTACAAACTGAACTGCTGTGAACCATCAATCACTCAAATGTATTTATAAAGCCCTTTTTACATCAGCAGTTGTCACAAAGTGCTTTTACAAAACACCCGGCCTTAAACCCCAAGGAGCAAACAACAGTAGTGTTGAATTTCAGTGGCAAGGGAAAACTACCTAAGAAGGCCGAAATTTAGGAAGAACCCTAGAGAGGACCCAGGGTGGCCAGTCCGCTTCTGTCTGTGCCGGGTGAACATATTAAGAGTACAAATAGTAATAATTAATAAAGGCATCTGCGGTGAGTCCAGCACATCACATCCTTGTTGATAAAGCAGTCTTCTACCAGGCAAAAACCCCAACAGTGTCGATGCATTATCATTGGCCACTGAGCACCTGTCCATGTGCCAGAACAACATGGAAGAAAGATATGTATGTGTATGTGATACTGACAGGGACAGGGAAGTCAGTGATGGTCTCTAGTGAAGTCAGTGATGGTCTCTAGTGAAGTCAGTGATGGTCTCTAGTGAAGTCAGTGATGGTCTCTAGTTAAGTCAGTGATGGTCTCTAGTGAAGTCAGTGATGGTCTCTAGTTAAGTCAGTGATGGTCTCTAGTTAAGTCAGTGATGGTCTCTAGTGAAGTCAGTGATGGTCTCTAGTTAAGTCAGTGATGGTCTCTAGTGAAGTCAGTGATGGTCTCTAGTTAAGTCAGTGATGGTCTCTAGTTAAGTCAGTGATGGTCTCTAGTGAAGTCAGTGATGGTGTCTAATAAAGTCAGTCATGGTTTCTAGTTAAGTCAGTGATGGTCTCTAGTGAAGTCAGTGATGGTCTCTAGTTAAGTCAGTGATGGTCTCTAGTGAAGTCAGTGATGGTGTCTAATAAAGTCAGTCATGGTTTCTAGTTAAGTCAGTGATGGTCTCTAGTGAAGTCAGTGATGGTCTCTAGTTAAGTCAGTGATGGTCTCTAGTGAAGTCAGTGATGGTGTCTAATAAAGTCAGTCATGGTTTCTAGTTAAGTCAGTGATGGTCTCTAGTGAAGTCAGTGATGGTCTCTAGTTAAGTCAGTGATGGTCTCTAGTGAAGTCAGTGATGGTGTCTAATAAAGTCAGTCATGGTTTCTAGTTAAGTCAGTGATTGTCTCTAGTGAAGTCAGTGATGGTCTCTAGTGAAGTCAGTGATGGTCTCTAGGGAAGTCAGTGATGGTCTCGAGTGAAGTCAGTGATGGTCTATAGTAAGGCAGTGATGGTCTCTAGTTAAGTCAGTGATGTCTCTAGTTAAGTCAGTAATGGTGTCTAGTTAAGTCAGTGATTGTCTCTAGTGAAGTCAGTGATGGTCTCTAGTGAAGTCAGTGATGGTCTCTAGGGAAGTCAGTGATGGTCTCTAGTGAAGTCAGTGATGGTCTATAGTAAGGCAGTGATGGTCTCTAGTGAAGTCAGTGACGGTATCCAGTTAAGTCAGTGATGGTCTCTAGTTAAGTCAGTAATGGTGTCTAGTGAAGTCAGTGATGGTCTCTAGTTAAGTCAGTGATGGTCTCTAGTGAAGTCAGTGATGGTGTCTAATAAATTCAGTAATAGTCTCTAGTTAAGTCAGCGATGGTCTCTAGTGAAATCAGTCATGGTCTGTAGTGAAGTTAGTCTTTTGTTTAAGATGTGTTCTAACTTTTATGTACAAGAGAATCCAGATGTGTCACTTATCCAGAATCCAGATGTAGAATTTAAATTATTTACGCCAATTGTTGACAAACATGCACCTGTCAAGTAACTAACTGTGACAACTGTTGGAGCCCCTCGATTGATGATGAATTAAACATTTTGGAAATTATGCAAAAATGTGGCAAACAAATCAGGCTGCTCAGATGAACGGTTGACATGTTAATATGAGAAATTCAAGTGACAAAACCAAAAACAAATTATATATTATAAAAACCAAGTCAGTGATGGTCTCTACTGAAGTCTGCGATCGTCTATCAAAAGTTCAGTAATAGTCAGTAGTCAAGTTAATAATAATCACTAGTCAAGTCAATAATGATCACTAGTCAAGTCAGTAATGATCACTAGTCAAATCAGTAATGATCACTAGTCAAATCAATAATGATCACTAGTCAAATCAGTAATGATCACTAGTCAAATCAGTGATGGTCTCTAGTTAATTCAGTAATGGTCTCAAGTCAAGTCAGTGATGGTCTCTAGTTAAGTCAGTAATGGTCTCAAGTCAAGTCAGTGATGGTCTCTAGTTAAGTCAGTAATGGTCTCTAGTCAAGTCAGTGATGGTCTCTCGTTAAGTCAGTAATGGTCTCTAGTCAAGTCAGTGATGGTCTCTCGTTAAGTCAGTAATGGTCTCTAGTCAAGTCAGTGATGGTCTCTCGTTAAGTCAGTAATGGTCTCAAGTCAAGTCAGTAATGGTTTCTAGTCTAGTCAGAAATTGTCTCTCGTTAAGTCAGTAATGGTTTCTAGTCTAGTCAGAAATTGTCTCTCGTTAAGTCAGTAATGGTTTCTAGTCTAGTCAGTAATGGTTCTTAGCGATGATTTATATAATATGAAGAGACAACAAGAGGACACAGACTGAATAATGTGATTAAACCCTGAGGAGAAGTGCTTCCTAACTGGCATCCTACACACTATGCCCTCCTTTTAACCAGGGCCTTCACAGACCACTAGAGCAGAGAATAGGTTCCATCAGTGACGCGTCCTTAGTGATTTAGTGAAGCGATAACTAAATGAGTGATATTCATCTTTATAAGTTGTTTGTTGAAGATAAAAATATGTTGTTCTAATGTGAATGAGGAAGAGAATCCAGATGTGTCACTTATTCAGAATCCAGATGTAGAATTTAAATTATTTACGCCAATTGTTGACAAACATGCACCTGTCAAGTAACTAACTGTGACAACTGTTGGAGCCCCTCGATTGATGATGAATTAAACATTTGGGAAATTATGCAAAAAAGGTGGCAAACAAATCAGGCTGCTCAGATGAACGGTTGACATGTTAATATGAGAAATTCAGTGACATAATAAAAGTGATATTGCTAAACCAAAATGAAGGACATCAGACACAATGGAAAAAGACTCTTAGTAATGTAAAGTATGTTATTGGGATAAATCCCATATAATCTCTTGTGCTCACTGAGGTTATTCATAATTTATAGCTAAACCATTTTATTTTGCCAATGATTTCAATTAATATTTCAAAGACAAAGTGGAAAAAACTCTGAAGGGAAACACAATATTACAGTTTTTCAAAACACACATTTTCTGAATATGTACTACATTATTTAAAAACTATACAAAACACATTTCTCTTGACTCACACCCCAAACACCAAAATAAACAACATTATACTCAAAACTCAAAAATCGGGCATATTATGGAGAAAGAAATTGTGTTGATCAGTGGCTCCTGATTAGATCTATTTGGATTTCATGCGCTAACACAATAACAAGTACATGAAGTCCAAGGGGTGTGAATAGTTTTGAGAGCCGTGTTTTTATTATTTGTCCTGTTTTGGGTTTTCTGTGGACCCCAGAACAAGTAGCTGCTGTTCGGACAGAATCCAACAGGGATACATTCAATAAATAGATGCAGCCTATTTCATTTCTGAGAGCTGCTATTCCCGTCTTTCTCCCTCTCTCTCTTTCTCTCTGTCCATCCATCGTAATCTAATCGTCTTTGAGTGACTAAAAGTCAACTTTGCACTTCCGCCGTGGGAAAAAGGCAACAAAAGCATTTTTTCCGCCCCCGTCATTTCTTTCTCAGCCCTGACTGAGACATGCCCTGTATCATGTGTTTTTTTTTTAAGAGACGAACTGCGTGACACAAACACAGACAAACACCGCAATCCCTCACAACGATTAAGTCTCTCATTTAAGAATACTCAGAGGTGATTAAAGAGCAGAGGTGGTTGAAAAGCATGCGTCCATGCAACGAGCTTGGACTGTGAGAGCGTGTTCCTGAAAAGGATGTTGAGCTATCAGCCAGCACAAGGACGTGTTCTTTCAAAGGGGATGGTTGTGTTGACCCTGGTTTATAAGTGTGTAAACCCACAGATGGTTGTGTTGACCCTGGTTTATAAGTGTGTAAACCCACAGATGGTTGTGTTGACCCTGGTTTATAAGTGTGTAAACACACAGATGGTTGTGTTGACCCTGGTTTATAAGTGTGTAAACCCACAGATGGTTGTGTTGACCCTGGTTTATAAGTGTGTAAACACACAGATGGTTGTGTTGACCCTGGTTTATAAGTGTGTAAACCCACAGATGGTTGTGTTGACCCTGGTTTATAAGTGTGTAAACACACAGATGGTTGTGTTGACCCTGGTTTATAAGTGTGTAAACCCACAGATGGTTGTGTTGACCCTGGTTTATAAGTGTGTAAACACACAGATGGTTGTGTTGACCCTGGTTTATAAGTGTGTAAACACACAGATGGTTGTGTTGACCCTGGTTTATAAGTGTGTAAACACGCTCCACCACTTGAGAACCAACAAAGGCACCTTTTGAATAACACTCATAAAGATCGGTTGGCTGAAGGTTGCATAGCCCTGGCCTAATTCCATCGGAAGATTATCACCTTTTACGAAGGTGCTCATTTGGCTGCCACAAGTTACATTAAGGTTATATCCGCCTCACACATGAGTCACACAGGACGATTCACTAGGATTGTATCAGAAACAAAGGATGAAGAATGGGAAAAATGTGAGGAGCTCTTCATTATCGAGGACATCATTATGAAGTAAAATAATGTGAGCTCCTAAAAGAACCATAATACCCATAACCCCTCTGGTTTTCTGAAGTGTACACTAGTTCCTTACCCCTCGGTTTGAAGGAGGGGCGCTGGAAGAAGGTTCCGAAGACCTCTAATTTCCTGTCAGATCCATCAAGGGGAAGTGAACATATGCAGACTTGGGAAGAAAGATGCATTTATGGACACGCAAACAGAGCATCCCTCCCTCACTAATATGACATAGCAGAGTGTGTACACAAAATGTTTCTATGTGTTTTTACAAAACTGATCATTAAGACAACCTTGTGTTGGGTATTTTGTGTTGGGTATTTACATTAGAGAGTGTTAAGACAACGTTGTGTTGTGTATTTACATTAGAGAGTGTTAAGACAATTGTGTTGTGTATTTACATTAGAGAGTGTTAAGACAATTGTGTTGTGTATTTACATTAGAGAGTGTTAAGACAACCTTGTGTTGTGTATTTACATTAGTGTTAAGACAACCTTGTGTTGTGTATTTACATTAGAGAGATTTAAGACAACGTTGTGTTGTGTATTTACATTAGAGAGTGTTAAGACAACCTTGTGTTGTGTATTTACATTAGAGAGTGTTAAGACAACCTTGTGTTGTGTATTTACATTAGTGTTAAGACAACCTTGTGTTGTGTATTTACATTAGTGTTAAGACAACCTTGTGTTGTGTATTTACATTAGTGTTAAGACAACCTTGTGTTGTGTATTTACATTAGAGAGTGTTAAGACAATTGTGTTGTGTATTTACATTAGAGAGTGTTAAGACAATTGTGTTGTGTATTTACATTAGAGAGTGTTAAGACAACCTTGAGTTGTGTATTTACATTAGAGAGTGTTAAGACAACCTTCAGTTGTGTATTTACATTAGAGTGTTAAGACAACCTTCAGTTGTGTATTTACATTAGGGAGTGTTAAGACAACCTTCAGTTGTGTATTCACATTAGCGTTAAGACAAACTTGTGTTGTGTATTTACATTAGAGAGCATTAAGACAATGAGCAGTCTATCTAGGAAATGTAAGAACTGGTCAGCTTTAAAACCTGTGACTCACATAAAATGTACATGGTAAAGTATGTACCGCAGTCAAAGAATTGACACATGTTTTGTTTTCACTGCAATAGAAAATAGAATAAAACGCTAGATAGACTAATCTTAGTTGGCATAATCATTTCCAGAGCTTCTGTTCAGGACACTGGTGTGTTCGAGACATACTACAAGGGATTGTGGGTGTCAGTTGAGGGACAAATTGGGCTTGATTCAATCGAGGCCTTGAATTATGCATTTATTAATACACTGCTGTTAACTATTAACTATTTTGGTAGGAATGGTCCACAATGAGCGCAACGTGCATTATCTCCATAGAAATAAGCAACTAGCTCACCCGAGTGTCGCAGGTCAGGACCTTAAAGTCACAGGGCTGAGAAGCAAAAGTACAGCCTCAGCATTACAGCAATGATCGTGGCAGGGAGGCAAAACTGTACCTTGGTCACTTCTAGGCTGAAAACAAATGTATCGGCTTTGTTGCCGTCATGCCTTTAAGATTCCTTTGGGAAAAAACTGTCGCAAAAATAATGGGAATGTGAATGTGGAAGTTTTCAAGCCTGGTATGAAATAGGTAAGATAGAAAGCCTCCGAGAGAGGGAGAGGAGAGAGAGAAAGGGAGAGGAGAGAGAGAGAGGGAGAGGAGAGAGAGAGAGAGAGGGGGTGGGGGGTACCCTTGCATTTGAAAAAGGGAGATGTAAAAAATTCCTGGTTCCCAATAGAATCCAGAGTGTGTGGTCTCTGTAGGACAGGTGAGGTAGAGACAGAGATGCACTGTCTGCTGAAATGTGATAAATAAACCTCCATGAGAGAAATATTTTGAATTCCAGAAAAAATCTTTAATTTAATGTCCAATTTTAAAGAGTTGAATGACAAAACTAATAAAAGAAAATTGAGAGGGACCTACAGCAAATATTTCAGCCAGATTTGTGCTCATTTGTTACACCCTGAGGAACAGTGAGTAATCCCAAACACACAAAACACACACATACAAATATTCACACTCATACAACATTGACTTAGATACACAACCACACACATACAAAGAATGTGTACATACTTAATTTCTTTGATTTTAATAATAATTGTTTGAATCTTTTTCTTAATACATTGTAAAATGCTTTGGCAACATTGTTCAAAATTGTAACTTTCATGCAAATAAAGCCAATTGAATTGACAATGTAACTGAAAGGGATAGAAAGAGAGAGAAAGAGAGGAGAGAGAGAGAGGGAGAGTGAGGGGGGAGGGAGACAGAGAAAAAAAGGTGACAGAGAGAGATGGAGAGAAGGAGACAGGGAGAAAGAGAGGGAGAGAGAGAGAGAGAGGGAGAGAGAGAGAGAGAGAGAGGGAGACAAAGACATACTGTGTGTTGTGATGTGATATGAACCAAAATTATCCTTTTTACCCCCTCAGTTTTCTGACAAATCTGTCTCTTTCTCTCTTCAACACATACAAACACATACACACACAAACAAACAATCACACACACAAACATACACACAGTCTCTCCCTGAACAGACTGCAGGCCAGAAAAGGACTTAGCACAGTTAATGGGATTTCACATACACACAGAGACATTTTCACTCTCTCTCTCTCTCTCTCTCTCTCTCACACACACACACACACACACACACACACACACACAGAGAGAGAGAGAAAGAAAGAGACCAATTTGTACATAAATGTCCACAATAACAGAGTTTTCTGCCTGTCAGTCACACATATTTGCACACACACAGACAGTATAAACTAACAATCATTTATTAATAGATCTTGGAGATTTTTAAACATCACCAGATTTTCTCCACATACATACACTCATAGAAACTACATAGTACTACAGCACTGTATTATAAACTACACAGTACTACAGCACTGTATTATAAACTACACAGTACTACAACACTGTATTGTAAACTGCACAAAACTACAACACTGTATTATTAACTACACAGTAATACAACACTGTATTGTATACTACACAGTACTACAACACTGTATTGTAAACTGCACAAAACTACAACACTGTATTATATACTACACAGTACTACAGCACTGTATTATATACTACACAGTACTACAACACTGTATTATATACTACACAGTACTACAACACTGTATTGTAAAATGCACAAAACTACAACACTGTATTATAAACTACACAGTACTACAGCACTGTATTATAAACTACACAGTACTACAGCACTGTATTATATACTACACAGTACTTCAACACTGTATTGTAAACTGCACACAACTACAACACTGTATTATAAACTACACAGTACTACAGCACTGTATTATATACTACACAGTAATACAACAGTGTATTGTATATTACACAGTTCTACAACACTGTATTATTAACTACACAGAACTACAACACTATATTATTAACTACACAGAACTACAACACTGTATTATTAACTAAGTGCTTCAATGCAGTTTTCTCCCCCTCTCTGTTCAATTATCCTAAATTCAAAGGGGCTTTATTGGCATGGGAAACATTTGTTTACATTGCCAAAGCAAGCAGAAAATTAGAAATTTTTAATTAAAATAATAAAGAATTCTCTCTCTGCCTCTCACTCTGTTCCTGTGGTTGAATCCAAAGGTTTGTGAAGAAGATACAAAGGTCTTTAAAGTTGCTCTTCTTTCCCCTCAACCCCTCAACCCTCTCCCCTGTCTCTCCCTCTTTTCTCTCTCTCTGTCCTCTCTCCCTTTGGTCTCTCCTCTCTCTCTCCACTCTCCCTTTGGTCTCTCCTCCTTCTGTCCTCTTTCCTGTCTTCATCTCTCTAACTGTCCGCAAGGACGGAATGTTTCAATTACGCCACAGAACAATGTCTTGTAGGTCAGCACACACACACCCGAACCCAAACACACACCCGAACGCACACCCACACACACACCCGAACGCACACCCACACACACACACCCACCCACACACACACACACACACACACACACACACACATACAAACCCACACCCACACACACCCATCCACATACACACCCAAACCCACTTGCACACACACACACCCACACACACACACTCACCCACACGCACACACACAAACACACACACACACACACTGGTTGGTCGGGGGTTCTGTAGAGGATAGAAAGCATTAGTATGCCTTTGTGGTTCTTCATGTGTCAGTGCTACTTTGTGTCTAACACACGCACACTCACACAAACACACCCATACATACACACACACACACACACACACACACATACACATTCACACAAACACACATACACATGCAAAAACACACACACACACACACACCTCTTAGTGATTCCCAGTGGACCAGTGAGTCAGGCAGTAGCTCAGTACAGTATCATTTTATCTGAATCCACTTAATCCAGACAGGTAGTGTGTGTGTGTTTAATGAAGACAAGGTTTTGATTGATGTGAAGGTTAATCGTACCAGCCCATGTCTGTTACATTGTGAGCAACATATGAGGCGTGTGTGTGTGTCTGTCTGTGCCCGCTTCTCTGCATACATGACTACATACAAAAACTTAGTGAGGGTCATAACCTCATGACACCCTGTAGGACATAGGTGGCCAGTTCGCTGCCTGACTAGAAACTGAGTGAGGGTCATAACCTCATAACACCCTGTAGGAGATAGGTGGCCAGTTCGCTGCCTGACTAGAAACTGAGTGAGGTTCATAACCTCATAACACCCTGTAGGACAGAGGTGGCCAGTTCGCTGCCTGACTAGAACCTGAGTGAGGGTCATAACCTCATAACACCCAGTAGAACAGAGGTGGCTAGTTCGCTGCCTGACAAGAACCTAAGTGAGGGTCATAACCTCATAACACCCTGCAGGACAGAGGTGGCCAGTTCGCTGGGGAGACAGAGGGAGAAAAAAAGAGTGAAAGAGGAAAAGAGAGAGAGGTGGAGAGGGGGAGAGGCTCTGGTGACATTCCATAAGTACATAAGACCTTCATGACCTTTAAATGCACCGGTGTCCCCCTCTGGGGACCATCACAACAATGATCTTTGGGCCAGCAGAAACATTTCTCTGCATCAACCAACAACGGTTTGACATTCACAACCCATGCTGCATTTATACCCACAAACACACACACACAATAACACACCTGAGTCACACAGATGTAGTATGGGAAAGTTCCCTTTATGAGATTTCTGTGACCAAGTGTTACTAATCATTGTCCCCCTCTTTCTATCCCCCCTGCCCTTCTTCCTATCTCTCTACCTGTGTCTTCCTCTCCCCATCCCTCTCTCTCCTGCCAGGATGTCCGGAGGAAGTACAGACTTTTAACACATTGAGCCAGGGGGAGTTTGTGGAGGTGGGTGGTAAATCATTGAACAATCTGCCAGCATGCCAAGTGCAGAAACATCATTGGAAGTTACTGGTCTCCAACGTCAGGGGTTTAATATATGTTAAGGGTCTCTAGCAGCAGGGGGTTAGTGGATGTTTAGGGTCTCCAGCATCAGGGGGTTAGTGGATGTTAAGGGTCTCCATCAGCAGGGGGTTAATGGATGTTATTGGTCTCCAACGTCAGGGGTTTAGTGGATGTTATTGGTCTCCAACGTCAGGGGTTTAGTGGATATTATTGATTTTCAACGTCAGGAGGTTAATGGATGTTTAGGGACTCCAGTATCAGGGGGTTAGAGGATGCTAAGGGTCTCAAGCAGCGGGGGGTTAGTGGATGTTATTAGTCTCCAACTTCAGGGGGTTAATGGATGTTGAGGGTTTCCAGTGTCAAAGGGTTAGTGGATGTTAAGGGTTTCCAGCATCAGAGGGTTAGTTAATGTTATTGGTCTCTAATGTCAGGGGTTAAGTGGATGTTAAGGTTCTCCAATAGCAGGGGGTTAGTGGATGTTATTGGTCTCCCACGGCAGGGGGTTAATGGATGTTGAGGATCTCCATTGTCAGGGGGTTAGTGGATGTTATGGGTCTGTCAGGGTAATTACTGTGTGTGCATCAGGGTAATAATTGTATGTGTCAGGATAATGACTGTTTGTATTAGGGTACTGATACTTTGTCAGGGTAATGACAGTATGTGCCGGGGTAATGACTGTGGGTGTCAGGGTAATGACTGTGTGTCACAGTAATAACTGTATGCGTCAGGGTAATAATTGTATGCGTCATGGTAATGACTGTTTGTATCAGGGTACTGACTCTATGTCAGGGAAATGACTGCAGGTGTCAGGGTAATGACAGTATGTGCCAGGGTAATGACTATGGGTGTCAGGGTAATGACTGCAGGTATCAGGGTAATAACTGTGGGTGTCAATGTAATGACAGTATGTGCCAGGGTAATGACTGTTTGTGTTATGGTAATGACTGTTTGTGTCAGGGTAATAACTGTGTGTCAGGGTAATGACTGTGTGTCACTGTAATAATTGTATGCTTCAGGGTAATGACTGTTTGTGTCAGGGTAATTACTGTGTGTGTCACGGTAATGACAGTTCAACTCATTTTGGAGTTCACTGTCTGTTTGAACCATCTGAACAACTTATATTTCTATGTAAAATATTTACCTATATGGGCTGAGATCAGACAGAACTGAATAGTGTTGTATAGTGAAAAGTTGTTGTTTTAAAACATTCCTAAACCGAACCCCATGAACCATAACTTTAACCAGTTGGAGGTAATGCCTCAGTTGTAATCAGTCAATGTGTTTGTGATATAAACCATACTGTAAAACCTGTAAAAAAATAAATACAAATAAAATACTGTAAAACCTGTAACCACATCAAAGAACGTTAACTGTCAATGCATTCATTTTTTAATCCCTATGGATCTTGAGGCCAGTTCCACTCCATTTCATGCATTACAATCCTCTACTAAAGGGCTAATTTACAAGGTGGGTGCAACAAATTATGAGGTAGAAAAGAAAATCAGCAGGTTCTGACTTGAAAACCCCCATAGACCCATGGCAAAACATGTAACCACGCTAAAGAATGAAGAAGGCCATCCAAAATAGGTTTCATGAATTTTAAAAACAGCGACTTGGCCAGAGTACATGGAATATCCATGTGAAACTCTGCAATCACAATGGTATGAGATAGAGGAGGCAAGAGAGAAAGAGAGAGGGGGCGGGGTGGGGTGGGGGAGGGGTGTTATGTACGGACCAAAAGGTCCGGAAACAATTTAGCTGAAAGAAAACAGATTCTCATGGGACCATAAGGACTATTGAACTTCTAAGAGTGGGGAGAGAGTGGAGGCAGATAGACAAAGAGTGGGGTTGGTACTGAAATAAAGAGAGAGAGGGCATGGGAAGGGAACATTAAAGAGGAATGGAGAGAGTGGAAGATGGAGAAGAAGGGGTAAGGTGGAGATAGAAGTGATGGAGAAAGATACATGAGAGAAGAGAACAGAGAGATGGAGAGATGGAATGGAGAAAGAGAGGATGGGCAGAGGAAAGAAGGAAGGGCACAGGGAGTGGGAGAGACAGGAAGATCTTGCTAGTGCATTGTGGGTAGAGCTTAATTATCCTGCATGAGGAATGTTGACAAGCTCACTTGTCTGAGACTGAAATTGTTTTTTTTCATTCTTAAAAGAACATAAATATACTGTCAGGTTTTTGTTCCCCCCCAATAATCACTATAAAATACATTTAATTAGACACCAGTGACCCATTAAACCCTACCTAGACCTTCAGTGGAGAACTATTGGCTTAAAAGCATAGATTGGGATTTGGTGAAACCCTTTATCAGGTATTGTACAGGTGGATACCAGGTCTATTTTTCCAGGATAACACAGGATAACACAATTCTGCAGACCCTCTGCTAACCGGTGTTAGGAACGGCTTGCATATATAATTTACCCATAGTCTTCCAGTCATTGAACAATGCTTGCTAACAACTGCTTGAGCGCAGAGTTGTGCAAATGTAATCCATGACTTATTGGGACTGTTTCAGCTTTTTTTCTGTCATTCCATCACCATCATTCAGAGACACCGCTCAGACCTTACTGTTTCAGGTTTTATTGCCTCTAACTTAACGGTGGTGTCTGTTTGAATCCTACCTACCTTCAAATGACAAACGCTGAAGTGTGACGTGAGATCTAGTAAGGAAGAGAGAGAGAGGGAGGGAGGGAAGAAGAGAGAGATAATTACATCAGTACAGTGTATTGATTTGACTGAAATACCATTTTAATGGTATTCTGTGGTAGCAATTTATTTTATCATAGAAATAGTTTAAATGAATCACATTCACACACCTCCAAACACACACAAAAACACACACACACACACACACACACACAAAGCTAAGCCAGGAGAGTTGAGTCAGTCTTTAAAATGGGCCCAAATCTAATTATCAGAGTTGAAAGACATTGTGACTTTATGACTTTGTGACATGGTGACATGATGACATGGTGACTTAGTGACTTGGTGACATGGTGACATTGCAACATGGTGACATGGTGACTTGGTGACTTGGTGACATTGCAACATGGTGACATGGTGACTTGGTGACATGGTGACATTGCAACATGGTGACATGGTGACTTGGTGACATGGTGACATTGCAACATGGTGACATGGTGACTTGGTGACTTGGTGACTTGGTGACATGGTAAAATTGTGACATTGTCAGTTTGTCACTTTGTGACATTGTGACTTTGTGAAATTGTGACCGTGAGACCACACGCCACACAAGAAAAAGTCACAGTCAAAGGGAGGCAGAGCAGGGAAGCAGTTTTTAAAGTGTTGGGGCGGAAACCGAAAAGTCACCGGATCAAATCCCCAAGTGGACAAGTTGAGAAATCGGTTTGTATGCTCTTAAGCAAGGCACTTAAGCCTAATTGGTCATTTCACTTCACTCTGGATAATGAGTGAAGTGAGATAATGAGATGAGATAATGAGTCATTTCACTTCACTCTGGATAATGAGTGAAGTGAGATAATGAGATGAGATAATGAGTCATTTCACTTCACTCTGGATAATGAGTGAAGTGAGATAATGAGATGAGATAATGAGTCATTTCACTTCACTCTGGATAATGAGTGAAGTGAGATAATGAGATGAGATAATGAGTCATTTCACTACACTCTGGATAATGAGTGAAGTGAGATAATGAGATGAGATAATGAGTCATTTCACTTCACTCTGGATAATGAGTGAAGTGAGATAATGAGATGAGATAATGAGTCATTTCACTTCACTCTGGATAATAGCATCTGCTAAATTGCTAAATAGAAACGAGCGGTTTTCCACATAGTACAGGCAAAAGCCAAACTTTCTGTGGCAGAGGTTGAGGTATAGCGAAGGGTTGTCAGATGGTGCTTTTCATTCTCACAGGCAAACCAAAAATTATTTGCTGGTGATCCACCTTAAATGATACAGATTTAACAGCAACCTGAGCAGAGGGCAGTGGACTTGAAACAACGATATCAGGCTTCACTAAAATGGGAAAGTATGCTTGACAACAAGGCACTGGAGGAACGGCTGGTGTGGTTTAAATGACATTGATTCAGATAACAACTTGTCATTCAAATCTTACGCTCTGAATTCTAAATTCCATGTGCATTCCACAGCTCCAGTTCAGGAGCTTCCAAGGCACATCTGAGAGATAATACTTAGTGTTCTAGAACAATAGTATCTGTAGTCTGAATAATACTCCGTATTCTAAAACAATAGTCTCTGTATTCTAAATAATACTCATTATTCTAGAACAATAGTATTTGTGGTCTGACTAATGCACAGTATTCTAGAACAATAGTCTCCGTAGTCTGAATAATACTCAGTTTTCTAGAACAATAGTCTCTGTATTCTAAATAATACTAATTATTCTAGAACAATAGTCTTTGTGGTCTGACTAATACACAGTATTCTAGAACAATAGTATCTGTAGTCTGAATAATACTCAGTATTCTAGAACAATAGTCTCTGTAGTCTGGAACAATACTCTCAGTATTCAAAACAATAATGCCAGTGTTTTAAAACAATAATCTATGTATGGTAGAACAGGATTCCCAGTATTTAGAACAATATCTAATGATTTCAGAAAGGTTGCATCCTCATTCTGGCGCTGCATCACAAATACCTTTCAAAATGTGTCTGCCTGCCTGTCTGCTGGCATGTCTGTCACAGTTCACATCCTAAATATAGTTTGATTTGAATTCAAAAGCCTTTTCCTATTCGCTTGTAATATATCCCTTTATGTGTGTGTCCAAGTGTGCATCCCTTTATGTGTGTCGTGTGTGTATGGGCGGTGTATGTGTGTGTGTTGTGTGTGTTGTGTGTGTATGGGGGGTGTATGTGTGTGGTAATAAGGCAGTCTTTATCCGCCCTCTCTGCATCCTCCTGCCCTGTCAAGACAGCAGATTACATTTGTAGGTCTCTGGGGAGAAAAATAAAAACATAGAAAGAAATGTAGAGAGGGGGTGGGTATTGCCAAAGAGGTTTTTCCTATCTGTCCATGCATTAATGTACTTATGTGTGTGTGTGTGTGTATTTATAAATGTGTGTATAACCTATGCTTAACCCTTTAGCCATTTGTGAACTACTACACATTATCTTGTATACATAACTTTGTATACCTTAATTATCATTACCCCAAATGTTATCTACTTTAATTAAAACTACACCAGGTGTTATAAATCTTAATTAAAATTACCCCAAGTCTTATATACCTTCAGCATCATTATCCCCAGTCTTATACCTTCATTATCATTACCCCAAGTCTTATACCTTATGTATCATTATCCCAGTCTTATACCTTCATTATCATTATCCCAAGTCTAATATACCTTCAGTATCATTAACCCAAGCGGTATCCCAACCTAATAAATAAAGAGCCAGGTTCTTTCCTTAGATGCCAAGCAGAGTTTTGGTTCATTTGTCGTCTGCAAACAATTTTACATTGAAGAATCCCTTGCCATGACTAGCCATGAAACATCCATCCAGTGAGAATCCCTAGCCGCTGACTAGCCATGAAACATCCATCCAGTGAGAATCCCTAGCCGCTGACTAGCCATGAAACATCCATCCAGTGAGAATCCCTAGCCGCTGACTAGCCATGAAACATCCATCCAGTGAGAATCCCTTGCCGCTGACTAGCCATGAAACATCCAGTGACAAAATGTTCCTTAATATCTATCTACCTCCTCACTGTATTTCAAAGCTTCTACTATAACCTCGGTAGCCTGGAAATAATGCACAAGACTAAGAAATAAAAGGCATTTATCCTAAATATCCCAAACTCCCAAAGCTCTCTGGCGAATGTACAACATCCCTTGACAAACCCATTTCTTTGACAGAGCCTCAAAATGCACTCATGTAAATTCCTCCTGAACTCTACCAGTACAACTCCAACCTATTATGACCTATTCACAATGATCAGACTGGATTTCTGAAATCTCGCTTGCCTTCTGATAACATTAGTTGTGAAGTGGTTTGGTCTTGGTGCAGTTTTCATGAATACGATTAGCACGTTGCATTTTTCCACTGCAGAAATGGTCTCTTACTTGTATGTGCTACAACCATTTCAGCACTGCAAGAGGATCACATCTCTCACATCTGCTGTTTGCACTTGCTCCGGAAAAACCTGCTGCAGCAATTCCTGAGTCACTGGATTCCAGATCTTGTGCTGTTAACAATTCTGAATGTCACATCTCACTTCATGCTGACCACGTGTTAGTACAAATAGGCGATGTACTCAACTCTTCACTTATTGCTTTAAACATTTCTGAAAAGATCGGCAGAATATCAGGTTATGAACTCAACTGAAGTTGAATCCTCACTCTTACTACTAAACAATAAGTCCCAAAAATGAAATTCATTGGAATGAACTTTGCCCCTCCCTTCAGACAGCTGTAGTACAGAATTATTATAATACTCTTGAGCTGGTACACTGCAAAAAATATCTGTCTTATCAAGTATTTTTTACTTGTTTTCAGGATAAAAAATCAAACCATCCTTAAAGTAAGGTACATTTTTCATAACCAGCTAGAATATACAGCTTGTTTTCAGAAAATGTGCTTTGATTATCGTGTAATTTGTCTTGTTCCAATGGCAGATTATTTTACTTATTTCAAGCAAATATCTCCTAAAAAATAGTGAAATTGTCTTGCTCCATTGGCAAAATGTTGTGCAGTGTAGAAGCTGACCTAAAATGCTGGCTCATTTCGGACAGGCATCACCATTGTAAAGATGAATAATGAGCCTTGTTTCCATTTCTACAATGCTGCTTCTCTTTCCCTGACAAGGGCACGGGGAAAGACAGCAAAATCATGCTTCAACATTCATCTGGAAGGGAAAACTCCACAAATGAAACTCTCTTGCCGAGTTGTGGACTACTTTTATAGAAAATATAAGAAAACTTTATATGACCTTTTTTTTTTTAAATAGGGTCCTTTGTGGGTGGGGTGGAGGGAATGGAATATCCCATGGTGGGAATATACTTTATATCCCACTGATGGTGGCAATATACCTTATATACAACTGATGGTGGCAATATACCTTATATACAACTGATGGTGGCAATATACCTTATATACAACTGATGGTGGCAATATACCTTATATACAACTGATGGTGGCAATATACCTTATATATCCCAGTGATGGTAGGAATATACCTTATATACAACTGATGGTGGCAATATACCTTATATACAACTGATGGTGGCAATATACCTTATATACAACTGATGGTGGCAATATACCTTATATACAACTGATGGTGGCAATGTACCTTATATACAACTGATGGTGGCAATATACCTTATATACAACTGATGGTGGCAATATACCTTATATACAACTGATGGTGGCAATATACCTTATATACAACTGATGGTGGCAATATACCTTATATACAACTGATGGTGGGAATATACCTTATATACAACTGATGGTGGCAATATACCTTATATACAACTGATGGTGGCAATATACCTTATATCCCACTGATGGTGGGAATATACCTTACATCCCAGTGTTATTCAACTCTGGTCCTGGAAGTCCTTCTGATTTTCATTTTTTGTACTAGGTTTCTGATCTGCAGAGTAAAGAACTACTAGGTAAAAGGAAAACACAATGTTTGTATATGAGTTGACCTTACTGTAGCTAATGTCTTTGTATTGTCTTGGTGACGTCCTTGTGTTGTCTTGGTGACGTCCTTGTGTTTTCCTGGTGATGTCCTCTTGTTGTCATGAAGATGTGGAGTCCACCATGGAAACCTGAAACAAAAACAGGGGGAATGTTGAGTGTAGTTCAGAATAGTTCAGTATTGTTCGGTGCTGTTCAGTATTAGTTCAGCATATTTCTGAATAGTTCAGAATAGGGCTGTCAAAATATTTGATTTTCACTACACGATTATCGTGGCCGAATTAATTCATGGTAACGATATTATTGTGGTATCCCTAGAACATTTGAAGAAAATAAAATGATTATCAGTCAAATTCAGGAATTTGTTAAATATGTTTTTTTCTCCTTTTTGGCAAATGAATGACACTCAGAATATGTGTTTATGGAGGTGGAGAGTGTCTGTAACCATAACTGTACAAATAAAACAATTTAAGCGTACAAAAAGAACAATTACAATTAATGAATAGTGAAAAGGCAACGAGATGAACTGATAAACAAAAGATCCACAAGGTCTAACACTGAGAGGGTTTTTTGGAAACATTCAAAAACAAATCCCCTAGCAAATAGGCTACAAAAAGGATTTAATTCCAACGCTAGTGTGTAGGTCCAGACTCTTAGTTTAAGCACATGCATTGTTTGTCCATGAATAAGCTATGGAAAAACCGAGAGGAGTTTTGGGAAAAATACAACTTCAGTTTTGCCAAGTGAATACGATATTATCATATGTGTATTATTAACAACAAAATATCAATATTTCATTTTTTTTTCACGGTTAACGTCAAAACCTATATATCGCAACACCCCTAGTTCAGAATTGTTCAGTATAGTTCAGTATTGTTCTGTATTGTTCTGCATTGTTCAGTATAATTCAGTATTGTTCTGTATTGTTCTGCATTGTTCAGTATTGTTCAGTATTGTTCTGCATTGTTCAGTATTGTTCAGTATTGTTCTGCATTGTTCAGTATTGTTCAGTATTGTTCAGTATTGTTCAGTATAGTTCAGTATTTTGCAGAAGAGTTCAGTATAGTTCAGTATTTTGCTGTATTGTTCAATAGTGTTTAGTATGTTTGCTGTATTTTTCACAGTATTGTTCAGCATAGTTCAGTATTTTTTGCAGTATTGTTCAGTAGTGTTCAGTAGTGTTCAGTATTGTTCAGTATTTTTTGCAGTAGTGACCAGTATAGGTCAGTATTTTTTGCAGTATTGTTCAGTATTGTTTAGTATAGGACAATATTTTTTTGCAGTATTGTTCAGTATTGTTCAGTATTGTGCAGTATTGTGCAGTATTGTGCAGTATGGTAACTTCCTCCCTTGCTCTTTTCCTCCCTTTCTCTCTCTAGTACTACCTGTCTTTGCCTTGCTCCCTCTCCCTTGCTCCCTCTCCCTTGCTCCCTCTCCCTTGCTCCCTCTCCCTTGCTCCCTCTCCCTTGCTCCCTCTCCCTTGCTCCCTCTCCCTTGCTCCCTCGTTCTCTATTCATTCCTCTCTCTTCCTGCCCCTCAGTCCATCCGTCATCTACTCCTGTCATCCCCAACTTTTCCTTCATCCCTCTCTCTGACGACCATCCCTGTTCTCGCTCTCTTTTATTTTTTTCTCTTGTCTCAGTTATGGAATTAACATTTGTACACACACACACACACACATAAACACACACAAACAAACACACACCCACGTAAACACACACACACACACACACACACACACATAAACACTCACACACACACACGTAAACACTCTCACACACACAGTATACTTTATAGGCATAAGCTTGAAAAAGACTGCATTGGTCGACCAACAACATCGTCAATCTGACATTTCACTGAGGTTGCATTACAAATCACCACAGCTGTGGATTGAATGCACTAAGACACACACACAGACACAAACACACACCTAAACACAGACACAGACACACAGACACAAACACAGACACAGGTCTGGTTCTGATAACATAGTTCTGACTGGGTCTAGTTCTGATTACATAGATCTGATTGGGTCTGGTTCTGATACCTATCATCCAAAAACAGATCAGATTGGAATATCTACCCACTGCAACTGACCCAGACCATGTACAGACTCCTGCCCACAGTAACTGACCCAAACCATATACAGACTCCAGCCCACAGTAACTGACCCAGACCATGTACAGACTCCAGCCCACAGTAACTGACCCAGACCATGTACAGACTCCAGCCCACAGTAACTGACCCAGACCATGTACAGACTCCTGCCCACAGTAACTGACCCAGACCATGTACAGACTCCTGCCCACAGTAACTGACCCAGACCATGTACAGACTCCTGCCCACAGTAACTGACCCAGACCATGTACAGACTCCTGCCCACAGTAACTGACCCAGACCATGTACAGACTCCTGCCCACAGTAACTGACCCAGACCATGTACAGACTCCAGCCCACAGTAACTTATACAGACCATGTACAGACTCCTGCCAACAGTAACTGAACCAGACCATGTACAGACTCCTGAGCTCTGCCTTGGACCAGCCTGTGTGGCACTGTGAAAGGGTATTTGGGTTGGCACGAACGGCCTTGCCTCATCATCCTCTAGCGACTTGTGGCGGCTTGGGCACCTGTCAATCAAGTTAGAGGGCAGGAGAGTGTGTTTCTGTCCTTTGAAATGTGAAACGTATCGTTTTGAATCCTGCGTCTGTAATACTTTAGTTTTTTCCACCCACTTGTTTCACACTGTAGTCAATAAAGGCCCTTAGAATAGAAGTGATTATAACTGACAGAGGAGGAATGAGAACAGGAGAATCCCGCTAAATGCTTTCAACTGGAGGGAGTGAGATTTGATTTATTTAACAATTGTTTCATTGATTGACTCACTAATTGATTTATTATGCATAAATACACAGTGGTGTATCGCCTGCATATAACGTGTCACGTAAAGAAATACTGCACGCTTCATTTTGGAGCAGCATGTTTCGGTGGCTGTCTTTCTCATTAGAAAGAAGCCTTTTCCCATTCCATCCACTGCTAAACACTTCAACTAACATCGACACCCAGGGAGGCTTCCAAAGGCAGCCCTTGGCCCTTAACCACGCCCTCCTCCTGACCAGAGCCCACAGGAAACCCGTAGAGCCCTCCATGGTGAAGAGGGCGCCAGTTGGGACTGACGCTAAATCCATCATAATCCAGGTAAATAGCGGAGCAGGGAAGCAGTCTGGAGTTGAATGTGTCTGTGAGTACAGATAATGCTGTGGAATTGACTGGTTAGCGGGCCACACAGACACACACACACCTGGAAAATACACACAAACTAACACACTTTGACGGCGGCATGACACTGTGCTGTGTTGTGTAATTGGGTGAAAAAGGAGAACATTAGCATTTCTCACTTTGAGTTCAGATAGTCACACAGCCTAGAGCAGTGGTACATAGAGAGATGGATGGGGGAGGGAGAGGGAGAGGGGGAGAGAGAGAAGGGGAGAGAGGGAAAAAGACAGAGAGAGGGAAGAATAGAGAGGAGAGAAACGTCTTCCGACTTAATGTCTTGAATTCTAAAATAGGAGAGGACAGGTAATGTGGCACACATAAACACACAATTACACAAACACACACACAGAGACCCACACACACCGAGACACACACACACACACACAAATGAACGCACACACCAAGAGACCAGATGAGATAAGAGATCAGTGGCCATAGTAGTGGTGTTGAATAGTTAAGAGCTAGAGTTAATAATACATGTCAACTGCATTAAATCCAGACATGAAATATGAATTAAAATAATGTGGAACAAAACCTAATGACCACTGTCAGAGAGGGAATGAGAAGGTGGGGGAAATGGAGGAATGAAAAGATAAAGAAAGGGATGTCTGAAGGGGGGCGAAGAGGGAGGTGGAGGAAGAGGAGGCGGGACGAAGTGGGAGAGGGAGAGACAAAAAGACGGGAGGAAGGAAAACTGAGAGGAATAGAGAGAGAGAAGGAGAGAGGTGGAATTAAAAAAGTGAGAAAAGGGGCCTATAAGTCTACTAAGTCCTAAAATCACAAACACGGAGAGAGACAGATGTTTGAGATAAACAAATGATTCCCATGTCAATGAAGCCCCTTTGAAGTGATTTGAATTGAGAAGAATTGGTCTATACAGGCTCTCACTCACATTAAAGCGCTTACAAACTGACAAGAAGAGACTGTGAGAACCAAAGAGAGCTACGGACCACCTCAGCCATGACCCACTTAGACTGGGGGCAGGGGGGTCTGGGAGGCACAGGGAGAGAGGAGCTGAAGCAATTAGGAGGTGAGGTAGCTTGGAGATCAGATGGAGGAAGAAAGGGAGAGGGAGTGTGGGAAGAAAAGAGAGGGTGAGATGAGAGGGTGAGAGAAGAGGGAGAGAGAGGGTGAGAGGAGAGGGTGAGAGGAGAGGGTGAGAGGAGAGGGAGAGAGAGGGTGAGAGAGGGTGAGAGGAGAGGGTGAGAGGAGAGGGTGAGAGGAGAGGGAGAGTGGAGAGAGAGAGAGGAGACAGGAGTGTGGGGTGAGAGGAGAGGGAGAGTGAGAGGGTGAGAGGAGAGGGTGAGAGGAGAGGGAGAGAGGAGACAGGAGTGTGGGGTGAGAGGAGAGGGAGGGTGGAAAGACTACAGTTGCATTGGGAGAGATCAGGGGGAGAAATGGATGGGGGGGTGTGCGGGGGAGATAGATATGGTGGGGAGAGAGATGGATGGGGAAGAGAGATGGATGGGGGAGAGAGATGGATGGGGGAGAGAGATGGATGGGGAGAGAGATGTGGGGGGAGAGAGATGTGGGGGGAGAGAGATGTGGGGGTGACACATTTTACGGCCTGGAATCACTAGAAGGAGGGTGTAGTAGAGGAAGAACGGTGAGAGCGACCGAGCGAAAGAGAGAGTCATCGATATTCTGTGGTCGTTGTCAGACTCAAGACAAACACGAAGCAGGAGGGAGAAGGAACAGCTGAGGGTAACAAACACACACACACCTACACAACTACACGCACACAACCACAACAACCCACACCTACACAGCCTAAAAACCTAACACACACAACCGCACACACACACACACACACACACACACACAAAGGAAGTCCCTAAAAGCTGTAGGCATCAAGCAACAAAGCTCATCAAATTCTCATTTGTCTATGATTGTGGAATATGATTTTAATGAGAGAACTACTGAGAAACTGAGAATAGAGAGGAGAGAAAATGAGAGAAGAGGAGAGAGGAGAGAAAAGGAGATTAAAGGAGAGAGGAGGAGAGAAGAGGAGAAGAAAAAAGCATTAGACATCACCAGCAATTATTCTTTGTATTCTGTGTATAATCATGAAAGCACAAAAAACCTCCCCTCTTCTGTACTCTTCTCCTCCTCTCTCCTCTAACCCTCCCCTCCTGTGCACCTCCCCTCTTCTGTACTCTTCTCCTCCTCTCTCCTCTAACCCTCCCCTACTGTGCACCTCCCCTCTTCTGTACTCTTCTCCTCCTCTCTCCTCTAACCCTCCCCTCCTGTGCACCTCCCCTCTTCTCTTCTCCTCACCCCTCTCATCTACCTCTCTTCTCCTCTCCTGTACACCTCCACTCCTTTTCTCATCCTCTTCTACTCATCTGATTGTCCCCATCTTTCCTCTCCTCCTCTCCTCCTCTCCTCCTCTCCTCCTCTCCTCCTCTCCTCCTCTCCTCCTCTCCTCCATCTCCTTCAGTATATATTCTCTATGGCATGAATAATAATAGGTGGATGATGAGATAGACACACACACCAACACACACACAGACAAACACACACAAGTACACACACCAAGTTCCCAACCCTGGGGAAGGAGAGGTGTTTAAGTCTGGCTATCCTAGGGAGTTTAACTGGGGGGGGGGGTCTGGCTATCCTTAGGTGTTTAACTGGGGGGGGGGGGGTCTGGCTATCCTTAGGTGTTTAACTGGGGGGGGGGGGGGTCTGGCTATCCTTAGGTGTTTAACTGGGGGGGGGGGGTCTGGCTATCCTTAGGTGTTTAACTGGGGGGGGGGGGGGGGTCTGGCTATCCTTAGGTGTTTAACTGGGGGGGGGGGGGTCTGGCTATCCTTAGGTGTTTAACTGGGGGGGGGGTCTGGCTATCCTTAGGTGTTTAACTGGGGGGGGGGTCTGGCTATCCTTAGGTGTTTAACTGGGGGGGGGGGGGGGGGTGTCAGGCTAAACTTAAGTGTTTAGCTGGGGGGGTCTGGCTATTCCCATCCCTGTTTGTCTCTTCCTAACTTCCTTGTGACTTTTCTGTCACATCTGACATGATTTCAACACACTGTGATCAATCAAAGGCAAATGATAAATAAAGTGTATGCTGCATCTGTCAACAGGCCACACAATCCTGTTTTGCGTGTGCAGTACAACTGCAGTTCTCTGTGCTCAACTTGCGCAGAAACCTTCATTTCATGCAATTTACATAGATTAACATATACCATAATAAGCATATCAAGGGTGGATAAACTCATCTGACTGGCACCCTGCTGGAAAAAGAGTCGTGAGAAGAAGCTGCCAAACTATCAGCAAAAGTCAGACGAGGTGCACTAAATTAATAATCGGCTCAAACTTGTTCTGTCAGAAAGGTCCTTATTTTTTGTTTTGGACAGGAACCAGTGCCAGTGCATTAATTTCCCAAATTTTTTAATAAAATATTAATTAAGCCGATGACTGCATTCATTTAACAGTCTATGTTTTAGTCGATTCAGTGAAACAGTAATTATTGTAATTCCCTCCCTCCCTTCTTTCCTTCTGTCCCTCCTTCCATCCATCCATCCATCCATCCTTCCTACCAACCATCATCCATCCACCCACTCATCCATCAATCCAACCACTCATCCATCCAGTCATCCATTCATCCATCAACCCACTCATCCGTCCTTCCATCCACCCACCCAGTCATCCACCCACTAATCCATCCATCCACCCACTAATCCATCCATCCACCAACTCATCCATCCATCTACCAACTCATCCATCCATCCATCCTTCCATCCATTCATCCACTCATCCATCCACCCTCTCATCCATCCATCCATCCATCCACCAACTCATCCATCCATCCATCTACCAACTCATCCATCCATCCTTCCATCCATTCATCCATCCATCCATCCACCAACTCATTCATCCTTCCATCCATTCATCTACTCACCCATCCATCCATCCACCCACTCATCCATCCACCCACCCCCTCATCCATCCATCCCCCCACTCATCCATCCATCTATCCTTCCATCCACCCCCTCATCCATCCTTCCATCCATTCATCCACTCATCCATCAACCCACTCATCCGTCCTTCCATCCACCCACCCAGTCATCCACCCACCCAGTCATCCACCCACTAATCCATCCATCCACCCACTAATCCATCCATCCACCCACTCATCCATCCATCCACCAACTCATCCATCCATCTACCAACTCATCCATCCATCCATCCTTCCATCCATTCATCCACTCATCCATCCACCAACTCATCCATCCATCCATCTACCAACTCATCCATACATCCTTCCATCCATTCATCCACTCATCCATCCACCCTCTCATCCATCCATCCATCCACCAACTCATTCATCCTTCCATCCATTCATCTACTCACCCATCCATCCATCCACCCACTCATCCATCCACCCACCCCCTCATCCATCCATCCATCCCCCCACTCATCCATCCACCCACTCATCCATCCATCTATCCTTCCATCCACCCACTCATCCATCCTTCCATCCATTCATCCACTCATCCATCCACCCACTCATCCCTCCATCCACACATCTAATAGAAGCGTTTCAGAGGTCAATGGAACTCTGACTGGGGTGGATGGAAGGATGCCATCATCGGCAAACAAATAGTGATTTAAGTGGATATTTGTCCGATCCGTCATCATTACCTGTAGAAGACTCACAGTGGGGTTGTTAAAGTCGGATTTGGAAGTATTTAGCTGTTTTCACTGCAGAACATTTAGAAATGCTCCTTTTCCCTAGCCAGGTTGTAGGTAGCATAAATTGATGATGTATGATGTAAAAAGTTTATTTTGTTCTCTGAACAGCCTGGATGTTTGTCGTATTAGAGCCTTGATTATGTTATTTTATTTACTGAAGCAACCTACTTTCCAGGCAACACTTTGAGTTGACATCTTGGCAACCAGTTTGTCCTATTTATGGCCATGGCTTTTTGTTTTTTATTATTTTTAAAAGTTAAGTTAATTTATTAATGTATTTACTGAATAACTTATTTTGAGATAGTATTTGTCAAAGTGAATAAATTATTAGTTTGAACTTGGAATTAGTGTGAGGGTTCGTTTAATCATTTGTGGCAATGTTGGCGCCATGAAAATATCTATAATTGTTTGGCTTCTAGTTTTTAGTTTGTTGTTAATTGTTTTGCAGAGTCATGCAAAAGCAACCAAATGAGCAATGTGAAAAATACCTCTTTCAGGGGAGCTGTACGGAATGTGTTTTGAAAGAAGTATTAAGTAATATTTAATATGGAAAGTGAAGCAGGCCAAAGAAGGAGGGGCCCCTGGGAACTCAATGGCCTGGCTCACCACCCCGAAACACAGCTGGGACAGGGATGAAAGCAGCACCAGGAGAGAGGAGGAGAAAACCCCAACAACCCTGATCTGCTGTCGTGATCACAGATTATAACCCCAGAGAACCGCCGGCCCGGCCACGAAGAGAGCCAAGGGAAGTCCGACATCACAGCCAATGAGCTTGAACTAGTTTGTTTTCTTGTTTTATTCTGTGGCCTGTAAAATAAAGCCTAAGGGTGTCCCGTTCACAGAATTTGGACATACCTCTGTCTGTGTCCCGGGGTCCCTTCAGCTGCCACGTTAACATACTATTATTTTTGCCTAACGTCACGGAAAGTGGTGATCCGTGGTCCACTCAAGTCAAAATGTATTGTTCTGAGAATACCTGTCTGAGAATACCTGTCTGAACCTGCAAACAGAACCGATATTTATATATTTTTTATTGTAATTGTTTGGCTATTTGCTCACTGTTACAATACTTTACATACAATTCTGTGCAATGTTTATTTGTTCACTACATTTTATTATTACATCCTGTCCACCCATCCCTTCTCCCGTCTTCTCTCTCATTACAAAATTATATTTTGAGTCATTTTCAGTCTCATTCATGTTCAGAGTCATATTCATATACAGAATCATAATCATATTCAGATATATTCATGTTCAGTCATATTTACAGTCATATTCATGTTCAGAGTCATATTCATATTCAGTTATATTCATGTTAAGAGTCATATTCATGTTCAGAGTCACATTCATGTTCAGAGTCATATTCAGAGTCATATTCATATTCAGGTATATTCATGTTAAGAGTCATATTCATGTTCAGAGTCACATTCATGTTCAGAGTCATATTCATATTCAGGTATATTCATGTTCAGAGTCATATTAATGTTCAGAGTCATATTCAGAGCCATATTATATAAAAAAAGTCAAAACACAATGCAATTTGCTCACGGACGCACCCACCCACGTGCGCGCGCACACACACACACACACTATACTGCAGAACCTGGTTGTTTGTCCCAGTTTGTTTGGTTTGTCTGTTAGCTGGTGACTGACGCTGTAAAACGTCATCTGGAAACACAGTTGTGTGTTAACACGAGGTTCTGACAGGGCTCAGTAGCCTAGCTTTAAACTGAACTGCAAACACACACACACACACACAAACACACAGAATACACATAGAAATGCACACACACTCACACACACACACACACACACACACACAGAATACACATAGAAATGCACACACACCCACACACACACACACACACACACAAGCAGATGCGCACACATACGTACACACAAGTATCTGCAGTGGAATGACAAAGCAGGGAAGTGGCAAAAGAGATATAGAATACTCTACAGCTATAAAATTCTGTGTGCGTGTGCGTGTGTGTGCGTGTCTGTATCTGTCTGTACTAGGAATGACCGCAGAAGCAGAGACTGCCTACCACTGCAGTATCACAGATCATTAACTTGCTTGGCTCTTACTCGACACACGCACACATTTACAACACACACACACACACACACACACACACACACACACACACTGACAGACACATACCTATTGTACTTCCATTGGCTCAATTTCAACCTCATCAGTTATTCAACTATGTCTCATGAATATGTATAAAGTCTAAAACATGTGTGTCTGTATATGCCTGTGTATGTGTGTGTGTGTGTGTGTGTGTGCGTGTGTGTGTGTGTGCGTGTGTGTGTGTGCTCCATATGGCAGTAGTAACCTCTCCTGAGTCAGGGCAGTCTGTCCTGCTGTTGCTATAGACACACACACACACAAGCACACACACACACACCGCGGCAGGCAGGCAAGCTGTTATACTGCGGCATAAACAGCTGAGTCAGGCTAGAATACTTGGCCCTCTTGAGCTTCATTCAGCCCTCTTCAGCCCTGATTAGCCCTCTTCAGCCCTGATCAGCCCTCTTCAGCCCTGATCAGCCCTCTTTAGCCCTGTTCAGTCTTTATAAGCCCTATGCAGTTCTGATCAGCCCTGCTCGATCCTTTTTATCTCAGTTCCTCCTGTTCCGCCTTCCTCAATCAATCATTGTGTGTATTTTATTAAGCCCATTTTACATCAGCAGTTGTCACAAAGTGTTACACAGACACCCAGGCTGAAACCCCAAAGAGCAACATGATGCGGAAGCGTGTTGGTTCGGAAAAACCCTCCCACAAAGATAGGAACCGAAGAGAAATCCCTAGAGATAAACCGGGCTCTGAGGTGTGGATATGAAGGGCGGACATTACAGGCCCAGCAGCCTTTAGCTCCAGGGGCGTGTCCAGAGGCACCCCCTAGACACCACTGTTTACCTCGCAGGAACTCTGTTAAACTAGGTAGGACATTCTTTATTCATACGATACTGACGTTAGAGAAAGACTCAATTAGATGAAATACAATGAGAAATAATCAGCTTTAGTGGTGATCCTATATGTCTAAAGACTGAGATTAGTGGTGATCCTATATGTCTAAAGACTGAGATTGGTGGTGATCCTATATGTCTAAAGACTGAGATTAATGGTGATCATATATGTCTAAAGACTGAGATTAGTGGTGATCCTATATGTCTAAAGACTGAGATTAGTGGTGATCCTATATGTCTAAAGACTGAGATTAGTGGGGATCCTACATGCCTAAAGACTGAGATTAGTGGTGACCCTATATGTCTAAAGACTGAGATTAATGGTGATCATATATGTCTAAAGACTGAGATTAGTGGTGATCCCATATGTCTAAAGACTGAGATTAGTGGTGATCCTATATGTCTAAAGACTGAGATTAATGGTGATCATATATGTCTAAAGACTGAGATTAGTGGTGATCTTATATGTCTAAAGACTGAGAGTAGTGCTTAGTGGTATGTCCTAAGAATTATACTAAGTACATCCGGTATGTCATAAGACATACGTGGGAAGAGTTGAGCTGTTCTCCAGAACAATCCATCCATGCTGAACCTGTCCTGCCATGCTACTCTCTAGATTAAAGTGCCCTGTTTCATTTCCTAGGATATTTGTTCTTTTTACTATAAATGCCTTTAATGAAAGTTTCAGGAAAAAATTATTTATCTACGACGATATTTCACGGAAGCCTCGGCATCTGTGTTAGGAGCCTAAACTGCGAGTATGCTCCGCAATTTTTCAATGCACCACGCACAGCACACACACACACACACACACATGCACGCAAACACAAGCATGCACACACACGCTCACAGAGTTGGCAGTGATTCCTGGAACAAATCTCAGAGGTGCAAGTGTGTGTGTGTGTGTGTGTGTGTGTGTGTGTGTAAGAGAAACGTGCCTCTTTAATGACTGTAATGCCTCCTAAACGTAGTTTTAATGCCGAAGCTTTGCATCCTATCTGTGTTAAACACACAATCTGTCTCCTTTCCTTTCTCTGTCTTTCTCTGCTCAGTAAATTAAAACAAGTTTTAAAACATTTAGTTCAGAGTCAGACATTTTTTATACGGGAGATAACTGGAGGATTATAATATGGTTAGGGTTAGGTATAAACTCAAACTGGTTATGTTAAGGGTTAGTGTAGGTATTTAGTCCCACTGGTTAAGTTACCATGCTTCGGGAAAAGTGATAAAACATATAAACTGTCATGATCCTTGGAGTCTTAACCGCCCGCCCACTGACGCAAAGCGAACCGTGCCGGCGCTCACCAACGCCTCCATGCCCATGTGGTCAGTGCCCAGTGATGATGACATCCAGTGACCGGACTCCTGGCCAGCCGGACACCCCAGTGGTCACCGTGGGTAGCCCTGACAACAACCGACGGTGTTCTGAACAACCCATAGTTCACTACATAGATGTAGTCATGACGATGTAGTCACAAGCACACACACACAACACGCACATGCACACACACACGCCCTTACTGACACACACACACACACACAAACCGTAAATCTAAGACTAATTCTAACATATTGTCTTACTTTTCAGCTCAATCATGATTCTAAAAGGTCCACACTTCACATGATTCTTCCTTGTTTTGTTCCTTGAATTGTTCAAGGCCCCCTGGAAACCCCCAAAAATTCAATTTTGACCCTAAAGTTAAACCTAGCCCTAACCTTAACTCGCAACACCTAACCCTAACCCCAAATTCGCAGGATGTTCGTCAGTCAGCTTTACGGATGCTGCAGTCCAGCAGGGATTCTGTCTCGTGGCCCGGGGCCGCTCCCCACCCCCCGGCCCCCCCCCCCCCCCCCCCCCCCATCCCACGCCCACCTCCGCCTCCCCCCCCCCCCCCCCCCCCCCCCCCCCATCCCACACCCACCTCCGCCTCATAGGCGCGACCCTGACAATCGCTGACCTCCGCCTGCCTGAAGTCGGTTCCCCCGCAGGAGCTGGACAAAGTCCTCCTTTGGTCGCGGAGCCCATAACACTGGGAAAATGGGATGAATCAAAGAAGCTGGCAGTCTCCCGCCCAGGGCTTCTTCCCAATCCTCGATCGGTGCTCTGGAGAGAGTCACTGGGGACAGGGACATTGCCAGGGTTCTGGGCCCTGGGGGGGATTTACTAAATCTTTTTAAGTCGCTTTCGTTTCTCTTATCAATAGAATGTGGTGGTTTTTCAAAACTCTCAGTACAAAACCTGAAACTGATCCGACTTGTAACACATTGAATCTTGCATTCAGAACAACTGAGTTTGCTTTCATTTTTTTGTAAACATCTTTCACCACAAGACCATTTACTAAGTACTTGGTAAAGTATAATGAGTACATTGTTTAAGTCATCAAAACATAGCGTAGAGTAATTCTCTCAGTTTAGTCGTTGTTACAATCAATTAGTCCAAGTACAAACAATATAAGACACATGTTTCAAAATGACTCTTTGAAGTGGTAATTTGTTACAGTTTATTTCACTGTTTTCACACTAGGCAAAACTCTAACTATACATTACTCATCATTACTGACTAGAAAAGATTTACATTATTTCAATCCCAAAATCAAAAGTGTGATCAATGAAGACATCTTCTTCAGTGACTGAATAAATAATTTACTTTTATTGCAACATTTTATTTGTCTTATAAAATTTAACAGAAGTACAGAAACAACTGAAAGAAATATTATGAAATAAATATTTAGCACACACTATTCTTCTTTGCATTAATTATGTTTTCAGCCTTTGATTAAGAGATCTTGTCCACGTTACAATGAATATCGTAATTTTTCTTTCACTGTGGGAAGGATCATTTGTCTTGGTAAATCCAACCCTGACATTGGTGAGCAGTGATGTCACCCCCCTACAGCTCATGGATAAGACATGACATGGCGGTCATAGACCTTCCACCTCCATAATGAAAAGGAGATTATGGGGCATGTCTGGGGTCAGGAATCAGAGATAGTCTCAGAACCATTCCTGAATCACCTCTGAATGGTGGAATCTAACATCATCACACATAACATCAATGAGGAACTCAATGTGGTGTTCAACCACAGCATTGTAAGACCCAAAAAGGGCCTCATGTCCTACCACCCCATCTTCAGATATGGCTACACACACGGATGTGTTTCCCACAGGTTGTCCAGGCACATAGACAGTTTGCCACGATGTAGAGGTCTGGTGGAAGCCTGTGAAGGGTTAACCCCTTGCAGTCACAACCCAGTCATAGAGGAGAGGGGGGACGAGGAGAGAGAGAAAGGGGGAGTGAGGAGGAATAGAGGGGGAGTAGGATAAAGACAGTGACGAGGATAGACAAGGAAGAGAAGAAATAGGGAGAAAACACGAGAGAAAAGTGCAGATCTTTAGGAACATCAGAAACAAATTGTCAGCTAGACCCGATTCCAACCAAATTACTTAAGGAGTTATTTCCTGTGCTAGGTCTGCTAATGTTGAACATAATAAATTGCTCCCTTTCCTCCGGATGTGTACCAAACTCACCAAAAATTGCAGAAATGAAGCCTCTTATAAAAAAATCTAATCTGAATCCCGACATATTAAACAATTACAGGCCAATATCGAACCTCCCGTTCCTCTCAAAAATCTTAGAAAAATGTGTTTCCCAACAACTGCCTGAAGACAAATAACATTTATGAAATGACACCCCACCATATTCCTGAGACTGCACTCGTGAAGGTAACAAATGACCTTCTAATAGCCTCAGACAAAGGTTCCACATCCGTCCTGTTGCTTCTTGATCTTAGTGCTGCTTTTGACACTATTGATCACTCCCTTCTCTTAGAGAGACTGGAAACCCATATTGGGCTACATGGACATGTTCTAGCCTGGTTTAAATCCTATTTATCTGAAAGATATCAGTTCGTATGTGTGGATGGTATATCCTCTGACATATCAAAGGTATGTTTTGGTGTTCCTCAAGGCTCGGTTCTGGGCCCATTATTGTTCTCACTATATATGCTCCCTCTGGGCGATGTAATCCGAAATCACAATGTAAACTTTCACTGTTATGCTGATGACACACAGTTATATATTTTAATGAAGAATGGAGAAGCCCCAAAATTAGCTACTTTGGAAGCCTGCATTTCAGATATTAGGAAGTGGATGGCAGACTTCTTGCTTTTAAACCCAAGAAAGACATGCTCGTTTTAGGACCCAAGAAACAAAGAGCTTTGTTGGCGAATCTCTGTGAACCTCGACGGCTGCATGGTTGTATCCCAAAAAACTGTAAGAAACCTCGGTGTTACCCTTGACCCTGATATTTCCATTGATGAACATATAAAATATGTCTCAAGAGTAGTTTATTTTCATCTTTGAAAACTTTATAACAAGAACTGATGCAGAAAAACGAATCCATGCTTTTGTTACTTCTAGACTAGATTACTGCAATGCTCTTCTTTCTGGTTACCCTGACAAATCAAAAAATTAACTTTAATTAGTGCTGCACACAGCTGCTAGAATCCTAACTAGAACAAAAAAATTGGAACACATTACTCCTGTACTAGCGTCCTTACACTGGCTGCCTGTTAGGGTTAGGGCTGATTTTAAGGTTTTATTGTTAACCTATAAATCAATACATGGACTTGCTCCTACTTACCTTGCTGAAATGATCCAGCCATACATACCGACACGTAACCTACGATCGCAAGACGCAGGCCTTTTAATTATACCTAGAATTTCTAAACAGCTGGAGGCAGGGCCTTCTTTCATAGAGCTCCACTACTGTGGAATGTTCTGCCAATTAAGGTTAAAAATGCAAACTCAGTGCAAACTTTGAAGTGTCTACTAAAGTCTCATCTCTACAGCATGGTCTATGATTAGGTGTAGCCTGGCCGAGGGGTGTGAAGGTGACCAGAAAGGCTTCATACTGTCCACCCTTGCTGTCTTGCCAGGTGGGCTCTCATCGCCACTGGGATGCCCTTGTTGTCGTCCCTCTGTTGCACACTTGTGCAATTGGGCTGCACTCTGCTAGCAATGCTTGTGGTTGGTGGGTGTCCCTTTGGTTGATGCTTGGCAATGTGGGTGGATTGATTTCCTGCCTGTTGGGCCCTGTCCGAGGCCTTCCTCAGATAGGGCCACAGTGTTGCCGGACCCCCCTGTCTCAGCCCCAAGGTCTTACGCTGCTATATTATTGTGCTGGGGGAGTAGGGTCAGTTCTCATTCTCCACTATAAATCCTTGTAGATATAAGGATGTATTTTCTAAATGTATAGAACTACTAATGAGTTTTATTGTTTATCAGATACTCGTACACTGGTTGTTTCAGATGACTCGGTCTGATTTGATTTCTGTCTCCAAAGAGAAATGTAAATACAGATAACACCCAGGGTGCTGAAGGCTAGATAGATGCAGACACACACTCACACACACCACACATACACTACACACACACCACACACCCACACCACACACACATACACTACACACACACCACACACCCACACCACACACACATACACTACACACACACCACACTTACACTACACACACACCACACACCCACACCACACACACATACACTACACACACACCACACACCCACACCACACACACATACACTACACACACACACCACCCACACATACACTACACACACACCACACTTACACTACACACACACCACACACCCACACCACACACACATACACTACACACACACCACACTTACAATACACACACACCACACTTACACTACACACACACCACACACACATACACTACACACCCACCACACATACACTACATATACACATAAAATACACTACACACACACCACACACACATACACACCACACACACCACACACCCACACACATACACTACACACACACCACACATACACTACATATACACGCAAATATACTACACACACACACACACACCACATACACTACACACACACCACACATACGTACACTACACACACACCACAGTTACACCACACACACATACACCACACATACACTACATATACACATAAAATACACTACACACACACACACCACATACACTACACACACACCACACACACACACACCACATACACTACACACACACCACACATACACTACATATACACGTAAATACACTACACACACACACACACCACATACACTACACACACACCACACATACACTACATATACACGTAAATACACTACACACACACACACACCACATACACTACACACACACCACACACACTACAAAGACACCACACACCCACACCACACACACATACACTACCCACACACACACCACACATACAATACACACATAATGCACACACCACACCACACATACATTACACACACTACCCACACCACACACACTCTACACACATTGGCAGCATGATTAGTGAAACAGTAAAGACGCCTGCGGCCTGTGTGTGTGGGATTCTGTGTGTGTGTGAGTCTGTGTGTGTGTGTTATTTGCTACTGGAACGACAGATGTACCATTGTACCAGTGTTGGTTCCAGGTTTCACTCCAACCTGCATTAATCCTTCTAATTGTGTTTGTGTGTTGATCACATCTCACACATCTATCACATCTGTCACATCTATCACATCTATCACATCTATCACATCTATCACATCTATCACATCTCACACATCTATCACATCTCACACATCTATCACATCTATCACATCTCACACATCTATCAAATCTATCACATATATCACATCTATCCCATCCATCACATCAATCACATCTCTCAGATCCATCACATCCATCACATCTCTCACATCCATCCCATCTCTCACATCTCACACATCTATCACATCTGTCACATCTATCACATCTATCACATCTATCACATCTCACACATCTATCAAATCTATCACATCTATCCCATCCATCACATCAATCACATCTCTCAGATCCATCACATCCATCACATCTCTCACATCCATCCCATCTCTCACATCTATCACATCTCTCAGATCCATCACATCTATCACAGTGTCCCAGACTGGTAAGGCTGTTTGACCTGATCACTGGGGTCAGTGGACGAGCTGGCCATGTTTGAGGGGATGCTGGAGGCTAGGGTTGAGTGTGCCTATTACAAACTGGTTAGGAACCTGGGGCTGTTCATGAGCACATTGGGCATTCAGGGGTTATTCAGGGGTTATTGGGTTCAGATTCTGTGGAGGATGATTTGGTGTTGTGCTTTTCAATGAAAATTAAACATGTTCTTTTTAGTTTGAATATTACATTATATTCCAATTGCTAAAACATTAAAAGGAAATGCACAGCACACTTATTTAAACTGACACACAGAGAGCAAAACCTCAAGTCTCCAAAAGTCTAAACACATGTTCTGCTTTACACACATTTTGCAATTAAAAATGGCACTTTTTAAATGCACTGAACACGGTTCTCTGACTAAGACACAACAATCTGACACAAAGTCACATTTCAAAACACTGCCATTCAAAATTACACTACATGATCCAATTGGTCAGTACATGTGCCACCTGGCCAAACACCTCAATGGTTAATTGTTACCACTTCAGTCAGGAAGTAAGCACTATGAAAAGAGCACAGGTGAGCACCTTTTGATTTTACAACAACAATGGAAGACGTTGCAGAGAGAGGAAGAGGAAGAGGGAGAGGGAGAGGAAGAGGGAGAATGAGAGGGGGATGAAGAGTGAGAGGTAGGGGTAGAGCTGGCAGAGGAGTTCATGGCCAAAGAAGACAACAACTTTCAAATGAAATCAGGGCAACCGTAGTTGATCATGTCATCAACCATGGGCGGACAATGCCAGAGGCTGGACAGAGAATGCAGCCGTTTTACTGTCGCCTGTGTCATCCGGACATTTAGACTGGAGTACAGGTATGTAACCAACATGCCTTTCACACTATGTAGTAAACCCCATGTCATAGTGTATCAGTTGGGTGACACCTGTTTACTTCAGGAATGGCTGATGTCATACACTAACTGTACAAGTTTCCTGTACAATGTACTCTACTTTGGGGGAAATGTTTTTCTAAAGGACTGAGAGACACAACCATGGTGGAGGAGGGGCCAAATGTTCACCGGGGTACAGGAAGCTGCCATTGTAAACTTGATTTTGGAAAATAATGAAATCAGATGACGAGAAATTCAAAGCCACATCATCCAAGACAACACCATATTAAACAACATTCAACGAGTCAGTCTGTCCACATTGGCTCGCATTCTCAAGCGAAACCAAATCAGAATGGTAAGGTGCCGTTTGAGAGAAACTCTCAAAGAAACAAAGGGGTCAGACGAGCAGATGTGGATGTAAGTACAATATTGACTGCAGTACACTACACATAGCACTGTTTCCCAGTGTACTGGATAAATCACCATATTGACTGCAGTACACTACACATAGCACTGTTTCCCAGTGTACTGGATAAATCACCATATTGACTGCAGTACACTACACATAGCACTGTTTCCCAGTGTACTGGATAAATCACCATATTGACTGACTTTTGTTCATTGTTTTCAGGGAGTACTGGAAATGGATGCTCATGTAATCCCACATGAGTTCATCTTTATAGGGTTCAACCTACCAAAGACCAGAAGAAGGGGGAGGAACGTAATTGTATTCACCATACAACACAGCCCATATTCACCATACAACACAGCCCATATTCACCATACAACACAGCCCATATTCACCATACAACACAGCCCATATTCACCATACAACACAGCCCATATTCACCATACAACACAGCCCATATTCACCATACAACACAGCCCATATTCACCATACAACACAGCCCATATTCCCACATTTCTGGACAGACTCCACAACATTCTCATACCACCAGAGTGTATGAATGATGCAGACCATCAAAGAAACCGGTACGTTGTAGTATGGGACAATGTTAGCTTTCATTGTGCAGCCCCAGTCCAAAACTGGTTTGCTGACCACCCACCATTTCTCGTGTAATACCTCCCACCATACTCACCATTTCTGAACCCCATAGAAGAGTTCTTTTCGGCATGGCGGTGGAAGGTATATGACCGGCAGCCCTTTGTGCGCATGCCTCCTGTGAAGGCTATGGAAAAGGCATGTGATGAGATTGATGTGGGTGTTATTCAGGGATGGATGAGGCACTCAAGGCGCTTCTTCCCTCGATGTCTGGCAAGGGAAGATATTGCCAGTGATGTGGACAAGGCGTTGTGGCCAGAGCCAGCTGCACGGCAAGATGCTGCCTAATTCTTTTTCTGAGCTCTTTTTTTTCAATAGATTTTTTCAGCAAATTTGTTCTCCAATTTTCTTTTTCAGTTTACTGTTTTTTGTGAGCATATTTTTGTTCAGTCCAATGTAAATATATCTGCTGAGCATATGAAAAATGAAAAAAAAAAATTCAACAGCATGTATGTGTATCTGCAAATATTTCTGTGCATGTGATCAATCTGAAGAATTTTCTACAATTTGAACTGTTTTATTATTATGGCAAAGCATGCTAATGATGAGAATGCTTTTCATTATGCCCAACAGCGTGTAGTTAGTTAGACAAAAATCTGGTAATATGAATGAAGTGTGTGCCATTTCGTGCAAAAGTTTGATTTTGATAACGCTATATGTAATTTTGGTTGCAGTGCTTCATTTTGCAGGATAGATGAGGTATTTTGCAGTTTGGGTGTGTGGTTTTGTGAATTGTGTTAAGTATTTTGATAAAACCAGCCAAGTTTGCAAAATTGTGTTTTAGCAATTGGAAAAAACTGTATGACCAAATAAAGAAACTCTAACTCTCTCTATCTCTATGTCTCTCCTCTCTTTCTCCCTCTCTCTCTCCCCCTTTATCTGTCTCCCTCTCTCTATCTGTTATCTCCCCCTCTCCCTCATCCTGTCTTTCCCTCTGTTTCTCTCTCTGTCTTTCCTAAGTGGTTGATAACTCATTTGGGCACCATTATTAAATAAGAGGTCTCTTTTTGTAGAGCGCATGGCTCAAATTGCAGAATTGTTTTAATCAAATAACAAAATTGTAGACTGGAAATAGAGAGAGAGGTAAGTGGGAATGGAGCTGGGAGAAACACAGACACAGCGGGGGAGAGAGGAAGAGACTGAATCCTACAGTAGTGTGTGTCAGGAGGCAGTCCACTGTTCGGACCAATGGTTGTTTCACAGAGAAATGAGATCTAGCTGCAGGCAGCGAGAAAATACGCGTTTAAAGGTGATAATTGGACGCCGATTATTGAATGTTATGATAAGACAGTAGAATCAAAACATACACAGAGCTCCTGCTCAACCCACCGGAGAACGGATCATTTCTTGGAGCTAGTGCAGTTCAGACAAGGTGTCCTCATCACTTTCACAGCAGTCAAGCAAAGGCAGATCACAATCTAATTTGGATGTGGTCCCAACTAGACCTCATCTGAAATGTATCAAGAGCAGTACTGTTTATTTGTGTGCCTGGGAGTCAGAAATGTGTGGCCCACAGAGGTCCAGGGCAGCAGTCCTCTGGGGCACGTGTACTGCTGGAGTGTGGGTTCGAATCCGACCCAGGACTCTTTCAGAAAAAACCTTCTTAGCTACCTTTCACCAATTTCCTACCCATTAAACCCTAAAACGACCTGAAAATATGCATTTAAAAGACACTGCAAATGCACCTTGATTGAAGCACAATTGTATGAGTCCCCGTTCCATTTGACGCCATTAGGCTAAATGAAAATGCGAACACGTCTATTTTAGGGCTGTCACAACATCAGATTTTCTCTACATGATTATCGTGGCCAAAATAATTCATTACTATTATCGCAGTATCTATGGAAAATGTGGGAAAAAATGCTATCAGTCAAATTCATCATCAACTTTGTTTAATGTTTTTTATTTTTTATTTTTTTGGCATATTAATTACACTCAAAATCCAAGTGTATGGAGGTGGAGAGAGACGGTAACCATAACTACAAAAATAAAAAAATAAAAGCATACAAAAGAACAATTACACTTAATGGATAGTGAAAAGGCAACCAGATGAAAAGATAAACAAAAGATCAACCAACGGCCAAACACCAAGAGGAAAAATACAAAACCTTTTTGCCCAGTGAATAGGCTACGAAAAGGAATTAATTCAAATGCTAGTCTATAGGTCCAGACTCGTAGTTTAAGCACATGCATCGTTTGTCCATAAAAAAGCTATGGAAGGTCTTACGCTACTATATTATTGTGCTGGGGGAGTAGGGTCAGTTCTCCTTCTCCTATAAATCCATGTAGATATAAGGAATGCATTTTCAAAATGTTCCCTGTCTCCTGCCGTTTTAAACTTAGGAGGACATGAGGTCCTGGCCCACACCTGAGGAGTACCTGCCTTGAAAGACCCATTGCTGTCCCTGTACAAAATCCTCCTGGTTGTGTTGCAGATAAAGGCAAAACTTAGTCCATGCTTCCGACCTGGACTAAGTTTATAAATAGACTCTGGACTCCCACATTTATTAATTATTACAATTTGTACTCTTAATATGTTCACCCAGCACAGCCAGAAGAGGACTGGTCACCCCTCTGAGTCTGGGTCCTCTCTAGGTTTCTTCCTAAATTTCGGGAGTTTCTTCCTAAAATTAGGGAGTTTTTCCTAGCCACTGAAATTCAACACTACTGTTGTTTGCTCCTTGGGGTTCAAGGCCGGGTGTTTTGTAAAAGCCCTTTTTTTTTGGTAAAAAGGGCTTTATAAATAAATTTGATTGATTGATGGAAAACCGAGAGTTTTAGGAAAAATACAACATATTTTTTCCATTGTGAATAGGCTACAGAAACGTCTTTGTGGATCTCTCCCAGGGGTTCTAGTGGGATTAACAAGTTGATTTCAATGCCAGTGCTTAGGTCCAGTCTCCTTGGTTAAGCACACACATCATTTGTCGATAAGTGACATGAATAAAGTATCGAAAAACCAAGAGGGATTTTTGGAAAACACAACTTCCGTTTCGCCTAATGAATACGATATTATCATGTGTATTATTAACATGATGTCAAGATTTCATTTTATAATATCACAGTTATTTATACTGGTATATTGCGACACCCCTAGTTTAGAATTGATGGTTTGCCAGCACGGAGGCCTGACTCCGGTGAACGAAACGAGAGAGTCTTAGGATTTGAGGCTCCACTTGCCAGGAGAGAAGGGGCGTGAAAGGTCATTAAACCAAGAGGTGTTTCCATCTTGGATTTTGGCTACACCTCATGCTGACGCCTGTAAGGTGTTTCAGCATGGAACTCACGTTCCCAGACCAAACCACTCGCTGCAAGGTGTGTTTGCTGTAAGAATAGACCACTATATATGCGCTGAGTCAGACAGAAACTAAACTAGACTTGCTCTTTAGAGTGTGGTGGTCACAAACGCAGACACACACTCACACCACACATAATCCTGAACAATAAGCCCCCTCGTTAGCAATCGCCCAGAACATTATTGTTTATTCATTCAATGTGTTCCTATAATATTCTTCATTATATTTTGATATTATGAATATTTATATATACATTTTAAAGTTTTTTTTCATTCCTTTCACGTTTTCCCACTTACACTTTTTCGCTAATTAAATTTAATGCTCTCACGTAATTTATTACTTTATTCATCTTATTTTACGATATTTTAAAAAAATGGGTTAATTAGATTTTCCCGGATTATTTTTCTCAATATTTGGATTGTGTGGAACACCCTGTTTGCCTGTGCTAATGTCTCTGGTAATTAGACTGTTCCCAGGTCTGACCTCAATGGTTACACAACATGATGAAGAAACCCAATTACATCTGCATCTTCACAAGTCAATAAATTAATTAATCAGCACCGGGCTGCAGCTGTATACTGAGTCGTGGAACTGGTAATGTGTTAAAAAAAATAAAAAAAGATTGAAAGGAAAATGAAGCAAAAAAAACCCAGTAATTCAAATACATTCAAATGGTATTATTCACACTTTCTTTTGGCGAAAAAGGTTTCCTGCAGTCAAGCTGTGTGCAAAGACGCGGTGACGGTGCAATGGTAAGGCCTCCCACCGTGACACCGACACGCGGCTATGAGGCAAACACAGGCCGAAAACAAGAGTCCGGCCGCCACAGCACAGGGTCCGGGGTCCTGTGCTCGTTTCCTGCCCCGATGACCACGACTCGCACTGGCGCGGCGTCTGAGCAGCCCGTGGTGCCCACGGTTGTTCTAACCAGCTCCGGTGATCCATAGTGACGTCACCGCACACAGGACCTGACAGGGCCGCTGTGTCAGTCGTTACCGGAGCACCGTTGCCCCGGGGCGCACAGGCGGACGCAGGTCAGTGTCAATGGAGCTAAAACAATGGAGATTGCCATGGAAACGCGGGGGAAGGATTCCGTGGGGGGAATCAGAAGCATGTACAGATGGACAAGGACCATGGGGGGGGGGTCGGGGGTTAACAGAGTGGCAGCCAACCAGGAGGACTTTCGACAGGGACAGCAACACCCCCACCCACTTAGGGCCCCCGCCTTATAACCAATTAATATATACATATTTAGATATATAACTAAATGTATTCGTAATACAAAACCCTAACCATTTACAACGAATAACTAACCTTAATTCACCATTCAGGAGGAACAACCGTAACATTATTGCCTGACAAATGGTCCCCGTGGGGATTGATGAGAGTGACTGTATTTTCGTGTGTGAGATCTTGGCTATGCTAAGTGTCCTCCCTTGCCTCACTGCCCTCGCAGACATTCACCTCCTTCGCCTCACGAAGACACCTGCTTTGACTCCGCCCACGTGCGTGACCCCCCCTTTGACAAACATCAAATAACGACAAGACCATGGCATCACGTTGAAGTGCACACGCATGCACACACACACACACACACACACACACATGCGCACGTGAATGATTCATAAGCATGTGTGTGTGTGTTATCGGGAGCACATGCTAAGATCAAGGGAAATAGCTATACGTCTGTTTTAATTGAACAACATTGGAGCATAAATTAACAATCTTGCTTTGTCTGCACTTTTCAGTAAGAGGGGTGCTGTGTGTGTGTGTGTGTGGGCGTGTGTGTGGGTGTGTGTTTGTGTGTGTGTGCGTGGACTTGCGTTTGTGTGTGTTTGTGGGGGGTGGTGATGTATGGGTGTGTGTGTGGGCGTGTTTATGGGTGTGTGTTTGTGGGGTTGGTGATGTATGGGTGTGTTTGTGTGTGTGGGTGTGTGGGTGTTTGTGGGTGTGTGTGCATGGGTGTGTGTTTGTGGGTGTATGTGCATGGGTGTGTGTTTGTGGGTGTGTGTGTGTGGGCGTGTGTTTATGTATGGGTGCGTGTTTATGGGTGTGTGTTTGTGGGGTTGGTGATGTATGGGTGTGTGGGTGTTTGTGGGTGTGTGTGGGTGTGTGGGCGTGTGGGCGTGTGTGTGTGTATGGGCGTGTGTTTATGTATGGGTGTGTGTTTGTGGGGTTGGTGATGTATGGGTGTGTGGGTGTTTGTGGGTGTGTGTGGGTGTGTGGGCGTGTGGGCGTGTGTGTGTATGGGCGTGTGGGCGTGTGTGTGTATGGGCGTGTGTTTATGTGTGGGTGTGTGTTTGTGGGGTTGGTGATGTATGGGTGTGTTTGTGTGTGTGTGGGTGTGTGGGTGTTTGTGGGTGCACTATCCAATCACTTGTTGCCTGACAATAAAAAAGTCCTTTGTAATAAAATTAAAATACACCCCCACACACACTACTGCACACACACCCACACACCCACACACCCACACACACACACACATTATAGACACACTATACCTGCACAGAACTCCTACTACCATTAGTTGTAGTGTAAAATGTTCTCTTAAATCCACTCATCAGCACTCAAACCGCCCTCCCCATCTCCCCCTCGCCTTTCTCAAGGGCGCACGTGCAGGGGGAGCGGGGGCACAGGGGGACATTTTCACCCCAATATCAGAAGGAAGTAAGTTGGTCCCCCCAAAAAATAATTTGCAAAAAATATAAAATGCCCCCCCCCCCCCAATATCAAACTCACTTCCATGCCTTTGCTCTCTCTCTCCCCCTTCGGTCTCTCTCTCTCTCTCTCTCTCTCTCTCCCCCTTCGGTCTCTCTCTCTCTCTCTCTCTCTCTCTCTCTCCCCCTTCGGTCTCTCTCTGTCCTCTCTCTCTCTCCCCCTTCGGTCTCTCTCTGTCCTCTCTCTCTCTCTCTCTCTCTCTCCCCCTTCGGTCTCTCTCTCACTCTCTCTCTCTCTCTCCCCCTTCGGTCTCTCTCTCTCTCTCCCCCATCGGTCTCTCTCTGCCCTCTCTCCTCTCCCTCTTCTGTATCTCTCTCCTCTCTGTCTCGTTTCTATCTCCGTCCCTCCAATGAGGCCATCTTGGTATACACGCTCATCGTCGTGCACTCCTATTTCCCAGCTCTTAAACCGAGAGAGGGGTCTTTGTGTTTCAGAGGAAGACGATTAAAGCTCTCCACTAACCTCATTCTTTTTTCACATCCCTTTTTCATCCATCCCTTCATCCCTCCATTTCCCTAATGGCCCCGGAGACAAGTGGATGGATCATTATTGGGAAAGAAGAGAGAGGTTTGTTACACAGACAAAATAAAGAGGGGGATGAGGAAATAGAGGAGGGAGGGTAAGAAAGAGGAGGAGGAGGGGGACAGAGATGGACAGAGCAAAGTGGGGAATGGTGAGATGAAGAGAGGAGTACGGTAGGATAAAGAGAGATACGGAAAGTAAGAAAAGGAAGGGAGGGAGATGGGGGAGGGTCACAGAGATAAAAGGGGAGAGAAGAGACAAAAACACGGGTGGGGGGGAGGCGAAAGTATGGAGTGATATAATTGAGAGCTGCGTTTGGGGGTGTGTTGTTAAGAGCTTCCTCATCCTCTCCATTTCTCTGTCTCATGTCTGATGTCTTTGTGCTGTTCTTCTCTAATGCGGTTTAATGATAGGAAACGCAGACCCTTTAAACCTACTGTGGGCTGGAACCTAATGATAGGAAACAGAGATCATGTACCACTGTGTAGTGCTAACGCTCCGAGGGAGTCGTTTGATGCCAACTTACGGTCTTCTAGTCTCGCTCTGACAGTCGTGCAGTTCTACAGACAGCCGGCTCTCGCCAGTCACCCGTCGAATTGAGACGTCCGTCGGAAATTCCCAAGGACGTCGGCCTGAAATCTGGCCAGGAGGGGGGGACAACGGTGAGCATGCTTTGTGGAGTGGGCTTGCGGACGACGGTAAAACCCGGAGTCCATCGGATTGTCAGTGTGAGTGAAGAGCGGTCGTTTTCTGTTGTTTTCTATAACCGTAAACCTTACATACGCCAGTTGACAGATAGACAAGTGAGATAGAAGTTAGTTACTACCAGTAAGGTATATAAACCCAGATACATAAACCCTGAGCATGGTGCCAAAGTGTTCACCAGAACCCCACTGGCCCTAGGGCACTAACCAGGGAATAGGGTGTCATTTAGGACGCCGGGCTCGCCTCAAAGATAAAGCAGAGTCACTGATCTGAAAACATCAAAGAAGTATGATGCCACACGAGAAGACATTGACTGAGTGAGTGTGTGTGTGTGTGTGTGTGTGAGAGTGTGTGTGTGTGTGTGTGTGTGTGTATGTGTGTGGAACGGAACCAGGGATGAAGCAAACAGAAAGGGATGGAGAGGCAGAAATGGAGAGAGATGAAGGGGTTTATATCTCACCACGGATACATTTATTTTAGCTCATTAACTATGTAATTTAATATAATATCCTTATATTTGTCTTTGAGAACGTCAGTATATGAGTTGATTGTTATACACATCTGTGTAAATTGTAACAATCTGATGCAGTATTTTTAAAATATATTTCTTTTTTTTGTTTAACATTTGTTCGTTTACTTGTTTAATGTTACCTGTGATCATCTGTTTTGTCTGTTTTATGTCATTTCTAAATCATTGAACCTAAACTGTATGTGTAAACGTATATGCAGGGCCCAGCTGTAAAACAGACTGTGGTCTCAAACTGTGTACCTTGTTGAAATAAAGGTATAGCAATAAAAACGACCAATAATCATTCAGGATTCAAACTGTATAATCCACAGTGCCTTCAGAAGGTTTTCAACTTGCTGGCCTGCCACCACCTACCAATAAGGAAAAGAGCTCTGTTCACCTGTAGGATGTAAGTAATAATAACCCCTGTTGTTCAAGAGCTTCCTCCTAGAGAACAGTTTCTTATGGTGGTTTTATGGTTACAGGCAGAGGCCTGTTTCTCTTACTGCTAAAAGGAGCCAAGGCCCTGCTCAGCCCACATTCCATTCATCACTGCCCCTGAACACAAGATACTGGCCTTATAAGTTGGAGACAGAGAGAGAAACAAGTCTTTCAGTATACGTGTTTGATCAAGCATGCAGAGTACAACACCCTTCTAACAGAATAATGAATAAATAAGGATATAATAATACATATATTTTCTACATTGTGCTACAGCCTGAAATTAAAATGTAAAAGATTCAGCTTTTCTTTTTGTCACTGAACTACAAACAATGTGTCAACATTATTTAAAGGCACATTTATTGAAAATGAAATACAGAAATACGTGGCTTATGTCAGTATTCAGCCCCTGGAGTCAATAATCCTGAACCTTTGGCAGCGATTCCAGCTTTGAGTGTTAAAGGGTATGTCTGTATTAGCTTCGCATATCTGAATTTTAGGATTTTCTCCCATTTTTCCTTGAAGTTTTTTTTAAGCCCCAGGAGTTTGGAGAATAGCAATCGTCAAGCTTTCTCCACAGAATCTCAATGGGATTCAACACCAGGCTTCGGCTTGGCCCCCCGAGGACTAGAACGTTCCTGTTCCCATCCCGGCTTTGGTGGTGCGCTCCGGGTCACCTCCTGTATGTAAATCTTCGCCCCCTGTCCAAGGCCATTTGTGCTCAGAACCGGGTTCACATCGAGGATCTGCTTGTATTCTCCTTCATCGTCTCCTGTTGTCCCTTCGGCCTGCGGGTCTCTGCCGCCAGGAAGCATCTCCGTCGCCGGAGTCTGTCGCCACCATGCTAACAGCGGTGTCAGACTGGTAATGAGCTGTGTCTGGTTTTCGCCAGATGTAACAATTTGCATTCAGGCCAAATAGTTCCATTTTCGTCTCATCAGGCCGCGGAATCTCATTAGGGCAAATCAAGTGTGAACAATTTAAAGTGGAAATTAAAAAACTTTAGAAGCCTTTTTGGACCTTGAATACGCTTCACGTTTGCAACCCCCCCCCCCCCCCCCCGCCCCCCCCGCCCCCCCCGCCCCCCCCCCCGCCCCCCCCGCTGTGCAGGAATGGATGATCAGGATGATCAAATTATTATACAGCATCTGTAGTTGGATGAAAGTCTGTTTTCAGACAGGACCCTTGATAAAACACAGTTAAATCCGAAAACACAGATTAATATAATTTAATGTAAATATGTTTGAATATACTTTTGACATGTCTGCGAGTTCATTTGACCACTAGAAATATTTTGGATATACTTTATGTGTAATGTTTGAATAGAATCGAACGTCTCTTACTGAGAGTGAACAACACACACATACTCAGGCTAACAGAGAGTTTCTAGACAAACAGGGAATGGAGTACATGGTCATGTTCTGAACTACGGGAAGCCGCGAGGGACAGATACAGAACAGAAACCAACCAATGGAAGTGTGCTACTCATACCTATAGGGAACCGAAAAATACATGTTCCATTATGGGTTGTACTGAACGTGTGTGTGTGTGTGTGCGTGTTTGTACTTATTTCCCTTCTTTTTCAGGAAATAAATTCACTGAAATATCCTGACATTGCTATAAATCGGCTGACGGTTATGATTGCATTGTCGTATTGACGGTTATGATTGCATTGTCGTATTGACGGTTATGATTGCATTGTCGTATTGCCGGTTTTGATCGTATTGTCGTATTGGCGGTTATGATTGTATTGTTTTGATTACTATAACTACTATTGCAAAAGCATTTTGTGACAACTGCTGATGTAAAAAGGGCTTTATAAAATATGTTTGATTGATTGACTGATTGATAACCGCACAAAGCCTTTCCCCCTCGACGTTCTACTAGATTTGGGATCTTTGACTATTCTACCACACATAATCTTTCCGGAAACTTGAGATCCTTCACTCTACACTTGGAGTTAATCAAATGTAAAACCGGGATCCCAGCGGGGAAACTCCCTGCCTAGAAACTAACAACAGCACCAGGCATAATTAACACTCACACTTTTTCTTGTCCAGCTCTGGGACTGAGGCGATTTGAAGGCAAAGATGAATGTGTAATCAATGTCCAAAATGAAAACATCCTTAAAGGGCCAACATGGTCCACACCATTGCCCTGTTCGTTTCCCCGGCTACTTAAAACAATTAGCGTTCATGGACTGGCTACAACTTTCCAGTGGGAACTGTTTCTATAATTAATCACAGATGGTCACACAAAAACTCAATCAACTCTGATAATTATTCTGGTTCGCAGCAGGCCCGTGGGCTGGCTCTGTCAAACGGACCTGGTCTTATGGGCGGGGTGAAGATAGGGACAACTGCATGACAACTACCCTGTAGTATGCTATTTGTTTGGCCCGGAAATATATTGATTACCCATAGCCACTTGTAAAAGATAGGCTATGTGCAGAAAATGTAGCTCAACAGAAATGTCTGGTGTCTAAAAACTACATGTAGCCTATTGGCCAAATGATACCTACTGCCTAATATAAAAGGCAATGTCAGAATCCCTGATCATTTAACATTTCACTAGACAACCTGTACACCTTGACAACACCTGTATATAGACACAAACCTGTACACCTTGACAACACCAGAATATAGACACAAACCTGTACACCTTGACAACACCAGAATATAGACACAAACCTGTACACCTTGACAACACCTGTATATAGACACAAACCTGTACACCTTGACAACACCTGTATATAGACACAAACCTGTACACCTTGACAACACCAGAATATAGACACAAACCTGTACACCTTGACAACACCAGTATATAGACACAAACCTGTACACCTTGACAACACCTGTATATAGACACAAACCTGTACACCTTGTCAACACCAGTATATAGACACAAACCTGTACACCTTGACAACACCTGTATATAGACACAAACCTGTACACCTTGACAACACCTGTATATAGACACAAACCTGTACACCTTGACAACACCTGTATATAGACACAAACCTGTACACCTTGACAACACCTGTATATAGACACAAACCTGTACACCTTGACAACACCTGTATATAGACACAAACCTGTACACCTTGACAACACCTGTATATAGACACAAACCAGTACACCTTGACAACACCTGTATATAGACACAAACCTGTACACCTTGACAACACCTGTATATAGACACAAACCTGTACACCTTGACAACACCAGAACAGAGACATACATGTGTGTGTATTGTGTGTGTGAATGTAAGTCTGTGTGTATGCCTATATGCGTGTGTATTGTGTGTATGTGTGTGTGAGTGTAAGTCTGTGTGTGTGACAGCTGACATAAGGTGTGTATTAGACTGTGGTAAAGCTACTAAGAACTAGTGAGTGTTTAATAATGTACGATCCCTCTGAAGTGCTCCTGGAGGAGGTTTTACGTGCTCTCCCCCTCCCGTACACACACACTGCACTATCTGTGAAGTGGTTTACATCTCACCCTCACGTCCGAGATGGAGTGATGAGAGAAGAGGAGAGGACGTGAAAAGAGGACAGGAGAGACGTGTGAAACCAATAACGTCCCAGCCCTCTCCAATCTCTCCGTCTCCCTCCGTCTCATCCTCCCTACAGACACCTCATCCCCCACGGATAAATCAAGGTGAGACACGTATCTGTTTGTAGCGATAGCCCCGCGAATAATCCTCCGGCGTAGATCAGCAGTAGCCATCTCTACGGGAGGCTTGTACGGAGTACTACATGCTCTCATGCTCTGAGAGAAGAGGCATGGTCCCCCCCTGTGCCACCCCCCACCCACAGCCACCCCTTTACCCTGAAACCAGACGGTCTTTCTATGCCCACTTGACAGACTCCGCTGGCTGTCCACAAGCCGGTCACCGACGGAGCGGGGAATGATAACATCATCTCATCACCCTCCTGAAGGTTCCCTGCAGGGGCCGTGAAAGGGGACAGGTCCACGTCATATGAGGCTTGACGGCCTGTTTTGAGCTTTCTGACTATGTGCTACTATATGCTATAGTATGGACCTCCTCTATATGCTATAGTATGGACCTCCTCTATATGCTACTATGGACCTCCTCTATATGATGCAGTATGGACCTCCTTTATATGCTACAGTATGGACCTCCTCTATATGCTATAGTATGGACCTCCTCTATATGATGCAGTATGGACCTCCTTTATATGCTACAGTATGGACCTCCTCTATATGCTATAGTATGGACCTCCTCTATATGCTATAGTATGGACCTCCTCTATATGCTACTATGGACCTCCTCTATATGCTATAGTATGGACCTCCTCTATATGCTATAGTATGGACCTCCTCTATATGCTACTATGGACCTCCTCTATACGCTATAGTATGGACCTCCTCTATATGATGCAGTATGGACCTCCTCTATATGCTATAGTATGGACCTCCTCTATATGATGCAGTATGGACCTCCTCTATATGCTACAGTATGGACCTCCTCTATATGCTACTATGGACCTCCTCTATATGCTACAGTATGGACCTCCTCTATATGCTATAGTATGGACCTCCTCTATATGCTATAGTATGGACCTCCTCTATATGCTACTATGGACCTCCTCTATATGCTATAGTATGGACCTCCTCTATATGATGCAGTATGGACCTCCTCTATATGCTATAGTATGGACCTCCTCTATATGATACAGTATGGACCTCCTCTATATGCTATAGTATGGACCTCCTCTATATGATGCAGTATGGACCTCCTCTATATGCTATAGTATGGACCTCATCTATATGCTATAGTATGGACCTCCTCTATATGATGCAGTATGGACCTCCTCTATATGCTATAGTATGGACCTCCTCTATATGATGCAGTATGGACCTCCTCTATATGCTATAGTATGGACCTCCTCTATATGCTATAGTATGGACCTCCTCTATATGCTATAGTATGGACCTCCTTTATATGCTACAGTACGGACCTCCTTTATATGCTACAGTACGGACCTCCTTTATATGCTACAGTATGGACCTCCTTTATATGCTACAGTACGGACCTCCTTTATATGCTACAGTATGGACCTCCTTTATATGCTACAGTATGGACCTCATCTATATGCTATAGTATGGACCTCCTCTATATGCTACAGTACGGACCTCCTTTATATGCTACAGTACGGACCTCCTCTATATGCTACAGTACGGACCTCCTTTATATGCTACAGTATGGACCTCATCTATATGCTATAGTATGGACCTCCTCTATATGATGCAGTATGGACCTCCTCTATATGCTACAGTATGGACCTCATCTATATGATGCAGTATGGACCTCCTCTATATGCTACAGTATGGACCTCATCTATATGATGCAGTATGGACCTCCTCTATATGCTACAGTATGGACCTCATCTATATGATGCAGTATGGACCTCCTCTATGTGCTACAGTATGGACCTCCTCTATATGATGCAGTATGGACCTCCTCTATATGATGCAGTATGGACCTCCTCTATATGATGCAGTATGGACCTCCTCTATATGATGCAGTATGGACCTCCTCTATATGATGCAGTATGGACCTCGTCTATATAATGCAGTATGGACCTCGTCTATATGATGCAGTATGGACCTCCTCTATATGATGCAGTATGGACCTCGTCTATATGATGCAGTATGGACCTCGTCTATATGATGCAGTATGGACCTTGTCTATATGATGCAGTATGGACCTCGTCTATATGATGCAGTATGGACCTCTGTACCATACCTCTGTAATCTATAGGTGGATATAATTCCTCTATGCAACACTTTATTAAAGGATAATAATGAATTATTTGGTGAAATTAATTGGGAGGCTGTAGCAGTGGGTGTTGGCAGGGTGCAGCAGTGGGTTTTAGGCGGTTGTAGCAGTGGGGTTTGGGTGGGTGTAGCAGTGGGGTTTGGCAGGGTGTAGTCGTGGGGGTTTGGGAGGGTGTAGCAGTGAGGTTTGGGTGGGTGTAGCAGTGGGGTTTGGTGTTTGTAGCATTGGGGTTTGGGCGGGTGTAGCTGTGGGGTTTAGGCAGTTGTAGCAGTAGGGTTTGGGTGGGTGTAGCAGTGAGTTTGGGAGGGTGTAGCAGTGAGGTTTGGGTGGGTGTAGCAGTGGGGTTTGATGGTTGTAGCAGTGTCTTTTTTTTGCGGGTGTAGCTGTGGGGGTTTGGGTGGGTTGTTTGGGGGGGCTGTAGATGAGGGGGTTTGGGTGGATGTAGTCATGGAGGTTTGGGGGGGCTGTAGCTGTGGGGGTTTGGGTGGGTGTAGTCATGGAGGTTTGGGTGGGTGTAGTCATGGAGGTTTGGGGGGGGTGTAGCTGTGGGGGTTTGGGTGGGTGTAGTCATGGAGGTTTGGGTGGGTGTAGCTGTGGGGTTTGGGTGGGTGTAGTCATGGAGGTTTGGGGGGGCTGTAGCTGTGGGGTTTGGGGGGGTGTAGTCATGGAGGTTTGGGTGGGTGTAGCTGTGGGGGTTTGGGTGGGTGTAGTCATGGAGGTTTGGGTGGGTGTAGCTGTGGGGTTTGGGTGGGTGTAGTCATGGAGGTTTGGGTGGGTGTAGCTGTGGGGTTTGGGTTTTGTGTCTGTCATGGAAACATCCTTACTGTAGGGGAGAGGAGGGGGGCTGGGGAGGAGGGGGTAGGACTCTGTCTGTCTTTACCTCTCTATCCCCATCTTTACCTCCATCTTCCCCTCTATTTGCCTGACTCTCTCTCCCTATCAATCAAATTACATTTTTTTACAAGGTTTTTTACATCAGCAGTCACAAAGTGCGTTTCCAGATACCCAGCCTGAAAGCCCAAAGAGCAAACAACATTACGAAACGTACACACCGTGGCTAGAAAAACTCCTAATGGTTATGGATTGGAACCTGGGAAGAAACCCGAAGAGGAACCAGACTGAGGGGGGGGGCAGTCCCCTATCTCTCTCCACATCTCTCTGTCCATCTCTCTCTGTGTCCCTCTCTCTATTCATCAGCACATCTCTGTCCATTTCTCTCTCTCCATGTCCACCTCTCTCTCTCTGTCCATCTTGCTATGTCCATCTCTCTCTGTCCATCTCTGTCAATCTCTATGTTCTGCTTTCCATTTCAATATCCTTATTAATCTTTCTCCTTTATTCTCCACTCGTTCTCTATATTTTCTCCTTTCTGGGTCTCTCCTTCCCTCCTCTTCCGCCTCCTTCTGAAATATACGTACGTTGCTGTTAGAACTTAAATACTTATCCGTCCCGACTGTGACCTGCACGCACGCACATTGTAGCCTTGTGAAAAATGGCTTTCATCTCGGATTTGAAGCAAAGCAAATTACCCCTAGGGTAGGATAAATGACTACAGTAAGAGAGAGGGGAGGGGAGAGAGGGAGCGTGGGGAGGGGGAGAGGGTGGGCGGAACGGGATGGAGACGGAGGGGGTGTGGGGGGAGTATGAGGGGGAGTTTGAACAACAAACACACACATTATTATCTTGTGATAACACCGTGGCAGACATTGGTAATGCCTCACACATAACACAACAGAATCTCCTACACGCCCAGACACACACACACTGACACACGCACAGACACACACACTGACACACGCACAGACACACACACACTGACACACGCACAGACACACACACAGACACTTAAGCCTTCTCTCACAGCTCATCCTTTTCAGCTGAGTGACAGTGAGTGAGTGGAGGACAGAGGCAGGAGACGTGTGTGTGTGTGTGTGTTTGTGTGTGTGTGTTTGTGTGTACATAAACGTGTTGGAGGAGGTGACTGATTGATTCAGTCAGTAGTGAATCAGGACAGCTGGTGAAGATACCCAACGACTCACACACACACACACACACACACACACACACATACACACAGCATGTTAAGATAAACGAGAATAGGATGATATGGGGGAACTTACTGGCCTGCACGCAGACTGTTAGCTTAACGATAGTTTCTCCACGTTGCTGATAACACACTCAGTGACTACATCCATCTTCTCTATGCACCTGTACATATCACACACACACACAGAGAAACACACACACACAGAGAAACACACACACACACAGAAACACACACAGAAACACACATTCACACACACACACACCTACATACATTCACACATTCGCGCACAAACACACACGTAAAACCTCAGCGATTGGACAGCTGAACGCCGGTTTACTGATAGCCAGAAGTTAGTCACAACAATCCACGCTTAGGATATCATGTCCAGTGGCCTGTAGACCTGGTGTGTCATGGCGAATTTATTCACTCAAAACCCGGGTTCTCATGGTGAATTTATTCATTCAAAACCTGTGTTTTCATGGCGAACTGATTCACTCTAAACCCGGGTAGTCATGTTGAATTGATTCACTCTAAACCCGGGTAGTCATGTTGAATTGATTCACTCTAAACCCGGGTTGACATGTTGAATTGATTCACTCTAAACCCGGGTTGTCATGTTGAATTGATTCACTCTAAACCCGGGTTGTCATGTTGAATTGATTCACTCTAAACCCGGGTTGTCATGGCGAATTGATTCATTCTAAACCCGGGTTGTCATGGCAAATTGATTCACTCTAAACCCGGGTTGTCATGGTGAATTGATTCACTCAAAACCTGTGTTTTCATGGCGAACTGATTCACTCTAAACCCGGGTTGACATGTTGAATTGATTCACTCTAAACTAGGGTTGTCATGTTGAATTGGTTCACTCTAAACCCGGGTAGTCATGTTGAATTAATTCACTCTAAACCCGGGTTGTCATGTTGAATTGATTCACTCTAAACCCGGGTTGTCATGTTGAATTGATTCACTCTAAACCCGGGTAGTCATGTTGAATTAATTCACTCTAAACCCGGGTTGTCATGTTGAATTGATTCACTGTAAACCCAGGTTCTCATATTCTGAGTGCTGACAGTGAATGAGACGGAGATGCAGCGGACCGCCAGATGTTAACGAAGCAACATGAAGAGTTTCTTCTCCCTACCTTCAGGCAATGCTCAAACCCTACATCCCTACAGGGGCCCTTTGGTCAGCCACCTCTGGCCTCTTGGCTGTGTGACAGGGATCTTCCTCTGACACCGCCCTGGTGTCAAGGTCTTGAATGGCAGGTGGTTCGGCCCGGTTGACTTACTCAGCAGCTCACTCACTTTCAAAAAACGCTTCGCGGTCGAAGGCGGTGTATTTCCAACAACACTGCCACTTCACAACACCGCCACAGCTGCCGCCGACAAAACAGAGGAGACTGAAGTACTAGCACTAATTGCTAATTGCCTGGCAGAGGTGAAAAAGCAACGCCTTCAAGAACAACACACCCACAAATTAGCAAGGCTATTACACACATTTCCTTGAAAATAACCCCAGTCCACAACGGCAGCGCCAGCAGCTACGGTACTGAGCTATCAGACAGTTAACTATTAAGTCTGCTACAAGGTAAATAGACAGCACTTCAACTTCTTGGGTCGAGCAAAGGGGCAACAGCCCATTGGTTGAGAGCATTGGCCCGGTAACCAAAAGGATGCTGGTTCCAGTACTAGTTGACAGACATAAATCAAGCACACAACCCTTAAATTAGCACATAACCCTTAAGCTAGCACACAACCCTTAAGTTAGCACACAACCCTTAAGCTAGCACACAACCCTTAAGTTAGAACACAACCCTTAAGCTAGCACACAACCCTTAAGTTAGCACACAACCCTTAAGCTAGCACACAACCCTTAAGTTAGCACACAACCCTTAAGCTAGCACACAACCCTTAAGCTAGCACACAACTGTTAAGCTAGCACACAACCCTTAAGCTAGCACACAACCCTTTAGCTAGCACACAAACCTCAAGCTCACACACAAACCTAAAGTTCACACACAACCCTTAACCTTGCACAAAACCATAATTGCTCTGGATGTGAGTTCCTGATAAATGACTCAAACGTAAATATAAGGCCAACAGCAGCATCATTGAAAGGGTCCTTGCTATTCCGATAGGAGCTGATGCCGTTCCGATCCACAGATGTGGCACTAAGCCCCGGGCCAAGAACGTCTCCTTAAATTTTGCCCTGGAGCAACATCTGTAATTAGAGTATGTACACTATGTGTAATTCATGAGGGCTGTGCTCACAACTACTTAAAGGAATTCTTAATGGTGAAACTGTCACATCCTTTTCAGGGATTTTACGACAACAAATATGTAGCTGTAAAGAGTTTAATTTTCTCTTGGACGCCATTGCACACTGAGTCTCCACAGAACTGTAATTCACCGCACACCCAGAAGCGATGTTCCTGAGGATCACAGAGACTGAACGCTGTTTGTAACCACTTTGGATGACAACCTTTGTGGATGGTCAGTAGAGAACAACCAATGTAGAAGACAGCACATATTCAAGTAAATACGCCTTTGGCCCTGTTATATCTGCCTTTCCAATAGTCACTCTAGACAGCAAATCCAAGAGTTAGCTAGAGTTGCTTCTTTTTATAGGCACTATAAATGCTTCCATTTATAGGCACTACAACACTAATATTTATAATATTTAAGTATTTTCTCCATACTGTCCATATTCCCATTTCTACATTGTCATGTATATTTAAACATTTTTGCTTTATATATTTCTTAATTCGTATTGCGTACTGAAGATGCCACGTGCCATTTCACAAACATTTCATTGTTCAGATTGACACTATGTGATTTGGTGCATTTGATAAATACAATAATTTGACTTTGATTCATGACACAATAAAAAGCCTTTGTTAAAGTGGCATGGCTGACGTAAACACACTGTGGATCGCAGGCCTTCCCCTTGGTGCCAGTAAGATTTATGTATTGAGAAAAGGATGTGCTGCCACAGTGAGAAAATCTTTCGCAAATCTTAGTCTAGTATGATTGATGAATATGACTGGGCACACAGCTAGCAAGCTAGCTATCTAAGTAGCTAGCTATTTGTGACCTGTTAGTAAGGAAGCTAAAACATTAGCTAAATATCCACTTTATTCTGTGGTCTTGAATTGCTAGCTTAGCCTGCTCGATAAACAGGGTGCCAGGATATCAAAGAGCTAAAAAACCTGCTAGCTGGTAATCGTCTTGAAAATGCAAACTTTAGGCAACAAGTAATTTAATGACTGTGGATGGTAACTATTGTAGTCTAGACACTGGGGAAGGTTATCACAATGGATGTCTGCTCACGCATAAATGACTCAAAGTGAGGTGCTACTCTACTGTAGATTGAACTCCAGCAGTTGTGACACAGCGGTGCCGGTTCCTACTTCAAAGACAAGAACAACAAAAACAAACAAAAATAACTCAAAATCTGCAGAGAAAGCAGAGACTCGTGGCCGTGCACAGTTTATGTCACCAGGCGTGGCAATTCCTAGGAAGGAGACTTGGCAAATTAGAATGTTCTTGTTGATGTCAATGAACTGGCGCTGTTGAGTGTTATGTCATTTTGCTGAGTGTACCATTATTGTTTGGGAATGTTTATGTGGGGCATTTTTTTGTCAAGGGAAGTCGTAAAAGGTTTACTGCCAGGGAGTATGTGTATTCCAGAGTCAGGAGGGTTAACATTAAGGATGTTGTTTTCTATAAGAGCCTGTCTGGGACTTGTTGGGCTGGGTGTTTTGTAAAAGCACTTTGTGACAACCGCTGATGTAAAAAGGGCTTTATAAATACATTTGACTGATTGATTGACTAAAAGCCTCACACCAGTAAAAATATACTTTTTCTACATTTTAAACGATCCCACTATAAGCTTAAGTAATAGCGTTTGCTTTTGTATCTCAAAATGTTTTGTGAAATAATCTATTAGATAATCAAGTTTGCAAGACATTTATGAGTGGGAGACAGTTTAATCTAATTATAAATAAGCCTGTGCTATCTCTAGAACTAGCCAGCATTTGGTAACTCTATAATGTGAGAAAGTTTGTAGGTTTCTGTAGGACCGCCTCATATATACAACATTAACCAATGTGTGTACCTACTGGATGTCAGGGAATCCCAGCCAACTGAAATGTATAATGTATATGTATATGGAATGTATAAAAGACAATGATTAGTGAAAAACTCAGAGCTGCATGATAGACTGAATCAATAGGTTTCATTAGTGACACTGGGGCATGAAGAGGCTGTTTCTGTGTTGTTTGGTTATAGGTTATAGGAACAAATACACTGCGGATATGTTTGGTGTTGTCTATATTTGATGCTGTGAAATGTAGGTAATATCTTTTAGATGGTAATAGCAACCCTGTCGTGATAACTTGATAGAAGAGCGCATCAGCTTAGTTGCTTTGCTCAGTCTTGTATTGAAAACGTTGCAGCATTTAGCTGAGTAATTGGCTAACAAGTTGAATGTTTTATCGCGTTTCTTCCGATTTCATTCATATATGACAACTAATTGTCTAGTTCAGTTCGTATGTCAGACCAAAGAGAAGTTGTCTGGTCGCAAATGTGTTTCGCTTGTGAGGTGACGAGCTGTCACTCTCACTAGCTAGCGAAGATTGGAGCCAGTAATCTTGTGCTTTGCTGACGAGGTCGTCGCTTGATCATGATGATGACCTGCATCTGCCGATCACGTTAATTGGGTCTTCCCATGAATGATTGCTTGCTCAATCTTGCCCAAAACGAGTCGCAGTGTGTAGTAATGCAAACTTAGATGTTCGTTCTTGTGTCTACCGATCAGTTATATAGAAACAAACACAACTGAACTTAGTTTACTATCTGGTTAATCTATCAGGTTATTAGAAATACTGTGTAGTGGCAAACGGGTGCTGCGCTCACAGAGGGAGAGGAGTATGAAGATTGAGAGGTCGATTTTTCAGAAAACTATTTATTTTTTAAAGTTACATGGATGCGGTTTCAAATAAAAGAAGATGACGTCCTCTTTAAAACAAAGCTAACTTTTAATTGTTCTTTGTTTCTGTGCCATATCTGTTTGTTTGAAATGTGTTAAAGAAATCGTAGTTATTTTAAGAATTCTCTGTCATTTACAGCAGCATTCTAGAATTATGTTGGGGTCTAACTGGTTAACGAGATTGGTCAAAGCATGGTCACACTTTTGTTTGCATCCATCAAACACGTTTCTAATGCCGCCTGACATTAGAAGCATGACAGAACAGTTAGCCAAGTACATTGTTTAAGTTGGCCGAAAGAGACACTTATATTGTTAATCGCAATTATTTCTGAGACAATTAATTGTACAGCAACATTTGGAATTGTTACAGCTCTAGATTTAGGGTCTGATTGAAGGTAAGGAGGGTCTTTTCCTCTTGCTGCTCCATAGAAAAAGCAACATGGTCTTGTAGTGGATGCCAGCTTCAACTGGAAGACAACCTTGTGGGGAAAGAGTAGGACAATCCTAACCTCATTATAAAATGTTGTATTTTATTTAGTCTAGTACTCACTCAAGGGATTCAACCCATATACTTATCATCAAGTCTTTCATTTGTAATCAGTGTTGTGCTCAATTCAAATCAGAGGCAGATGTTTCAGGAAGTAATCAGAAAATTCCAGTTCAATTATTGAAAAAAGGGGGGCATCTATTTTAAATGGCTTCTCAATTAAATGAAAAGGAGAAGCTATTTATACCAAACGGTTTAAAATGATTGGATTTTAAATTCAAATCACTTCTTGAATTGACTGCCTTCAATGTGAATGCCAGGACTCGGATTAGGAAACACTACCCATAAGGCCCTGGTCAGAAAAGTGTACTTCTTAGGGAATAGGGTGTGATTTGCATACACAATGCATATTTAAACCAAACCTCGGGTCAGACCAAACAGCTGGCAGAGATGGAGAATGAGGATATGTAAATATGTACATTTTCCTTGAACAGGAAGTAAGAAAAAGATAGATCTGATGCTGGACCTGGAGAAAGACCCAAGGAGCTGCAGACAAACTCTTTTTTTCACTTTATATATTTTCTCTCTGTCTCTATCTGTCTATCAATCTAGATAGTGTTATGGAAATTACTTATTTTGACCCGTGATTTTAACATGAAAGCTTTTGCTGTACTATGTAATAGTTCAGTGTAATGAAAATGTGTGGTCTTGGAGTTACAACGCAGGTAATGGTCCAGAAGCATCTGAATGAGAATCCAGCCATTTCAGATTTGTTTTGTTCTCTGTTTTGTTCATTATTATGGGTAATGATATCAACAAGGTCATGTTGTTAAAGAGTAGTGTTTTGTTGCGGTCTACATCCTAATAAGAATTCATACTGAGGGTTGATCCAGCATCAAGAGGATGGATTGTTATGGACATTCTTTAACTAATGTACATTTGAGAAATGGTCTTTGTTTGTAACACAAATGTCTACATAATATCAGAGGATCATTAGGTACTCTGACCATCTGTTCCACTGCTTAAACCAATCGGCGTATCAGTCCTTTGTTCCTTAGGAAAGTGGCCCTTGTGGGAAGAAGGGGCAACTGGCTTCTTTAGGTAAACACAACAGTAAACACCTAGGGCAGGAAGGATAAGGTGGGGGGACAGCCCACCCTTTGGGTAAAACCTGTGTGACATAAGACAGCTGGGCAGCATCTTACCACACCCCTTTTAACTGTAATAAATAGGGGCTGTTCGTGTATTTTCTTCAGCGATTCCTCAGAGCATTATTCTGTAAGCTTTTGACGCATCTCTCTATTTGCAAATATAAAATGAACTGTTAATTGTGCCAAGAGAATTTTGTCTCCATACTTACTTCCATTAAGAGTTCCTATCGATGGAATTACCATAACAAAAGATAGATAGACATTACACTGATCAGCCATAACATGTTGACCACTGACAGGTGAAGTGAATAACACTGATAATCTCATCACCATGGCACCTGTCAACAGCAAGTCAACATTCTGTCCTCAAAGTTGATGTGTTAGAAGCAGGAAAAATGGACAAGCGAAAGGATCTGAGCGACTTTGACAAGGACCAAATTGTGATGGCTAGACGACTGGGTCAGAGCATCTCCAAAACTGCAGCCCTTGTGGGGTGTTCCCGGTCTGCAGTGGTCAGTATCAAAAGTGGTCCAAGGAAGGAAAACCGGTGTACCGGCGACAGAGTCTTGGGCGGCCAAGGCTCATTGATGCACGTGATGAGCGAAGGCTGGCCCGTGTCGTCCTATCCAACAGATGAGCTTCTGTAGCTCAAATTGCTGAAAAAGTTAATACTGGTACTGGTAGAAAGGTGTCAGAACACACAGTGCATCGCAGTTTGTTGCGTACGGGGCTGCATAGCCACAGACCAGTCAGGGTGCCCATGCTGACCCCTGTCCACTGCCGAAAGCGCCTACAGTGGGCACGTGAGCATCAGAACTGGACCACAGAGCAATGGAAGAGTAACATCATGTGGATATTACTTAGAAACGTACCACCTACCTAAGCATTGTTGCAGACCATGTGCACCCTTTCATGGCAACGGTATTCCCTGATGGCATTGGCATCTTTCAGCAGGATAATGTGCCCCCACCCCCCCCGCCCCCAGTTTGTCCCTGTATGAGATGTCCCTAAAGCGTCCTTTTTGGTCTCTGTATGGGAGGGCGAAATAGGGGCACTCTTCTTCCCTCGGGTATAAATGTCCAATGCCCCAGGGCAGTGAAAGGGACATTGCCCTGCATAGGGAGCTGTCTATCAGATGGGATTTTAAACGGGTGTCCATACTTCCTGTGGCCGTTAATGTAAGAGTAGGCGTGGGTTAACGCCGGAGTCCTGGCTACACTGTTCCCAACATGACCGCCTAATCATCCCCGGCCTCCTATTGGCTGAATTATCCCCACTCCATTCTCTGTGACAGAAAAAAAGCGATTAAATAGATGTGATCACTAATCTATGTATGCCGTTCCACATTACACTGTCAGCTAAACGACCGAAATGTAAATGCAAATTGTTGTATAAGCTGTAAAGATTGGACCATGTCGTCCTTGTGTGTCTTCCTACAAATATCCCGTTGTTATGACTGCATGATTTACAGAGAAAGAGAAGGAGAGAGGGAGAGGGGGGGAGGGAGAGGGAGAAGAGAAGGGGGAGAGGGACTGGGTAAGAGTCTACACAGTTGTGATGTAATGTAACTGTGTGCGTGTGTTATGCATGCGTGTGTGGTTGTGTATGTGTTAGGTCTAGCCCATGTCCTTCTGGTTGTCCAGTTACCAGCCGTTTCTTTGGCAACGGACATTCTCTAACCTGACCTACCAATGCTCTCACTGAGTACTGTGTGTGTAGGTATTAATAATGCATTGCAACGTCCCTTAATCAGACAGATGCTCTATGAATAATTTAAATCACTCTGCAGTTTGATCATAGCACGCACACACACAAACACACACACACACACACACACACACACACACTGACTTCTGTTCTAGGTAAGTACAGTTCATTAATCTGTGGTCAAGACTCCCATGTCCCATGTCTCAGCGTGTGTGTTTCAACTACAGTATCTTGTACTCTAAAGTTACACACAGACACACACACAGACACACACAGACAAACACACTGACTCAAGTAGTCTGGAGTGGCTTTTAGTCCTGCCAGCTGTTGCTCTTGTTCTCCCCAGCCAATAAAATACAAGGGCTGCATTCTAAATGTTACCTTGTTCACTATTATAGGGTCCAGTGGGCTGTGGTGAAAGCCTGGCATGAGCGGAATCAAACCTTCAGTTAAATCATTGGCAGAAATAAACCTGCAGTTAAATCATCGGCAGAATTAAACCAGAAAGTACATCATCAGCAGACATAAACCTGAGGAAATATTCAGACTTAAACCTGGAGTTTAATCAAACCTTCAGTTAAATCACTGGCAGAATTAAACCTGCAGTTTAAATCATCAGCAGAATTAAACCAGAAATTAAATCATCAGCAGACATAAACCTGAGGAAATATTCACACTAAAACCTGGAGTTTAATCAAACCTTCAGTTAAATCCCTGGCAGAATTAAACCTACAGTTAAATCATCAGCAGGATAAAAAATACAGTTAAATCATCCGAGGAAGTGAACCTTCAGGTTAAATCATGAGCAGAATTAAACTTTTCGTTAAACCCTCAGGAGAATCAAACCTGCAGTGAACAAAAATTGGAGAAAGAAATGATCGCCTTAAACATACTTAGAATTTCTTCAAAATAACCGATCTTCATTCTTTATAACAGGGGTGTTCAAAAGTTTTAAATCCAAGGACTCCCAAATTCTCCAAACCTGCTGCTGGAAATATTAACCATAATAATAAAACTTAAGATAATAATGTCAAGGCCCCAAAGCACCTGCCCAACGTGCATTGAAGTAATAAGGCCTTGACTAGCTCTGGCAAAGAAGGAGACAGTCAAGAGCAAAGGCTATTTGCACATTGATGGAAAACTATGATTATCATTGGAGGTGAGTAGGAAAGACAGGAAGATTGATTAAGATGTTACCAAACATATGTTCTCTAGGTATATGAAAACCAATTCAGCGTGGCCTAGCGTGGGTTTGAATACCAGTGCAATGCTCTTACAGCATAAACTCAGTATATATACAAATGTATAAAAAATCTAACTCTAGAAAGTGTCATGTTCTCTAAAACCCTACCTTCTCTAAAACCCTACCCTACCTTCTTTAGAACCCCTGTACCTTCTTTAGAACCCCTGTACCTTCTCTAGAACCCTACCCTACCTTCTTTAGAACCACTGTATCTTCTCTAAAACCCTACCCTACCTTCTTTAGAACCCCTGTATCTTCTCTAGAACCCCACTATCTTCTCTAGAATCCCTCTGCATTCTCTAGAAAACCTGTCCCATCTCTAGAACCCCATTGCCTCCTCTAGAACCCCTCTTCATTCAATAAAACCCCTCTACATTCCGTAGAACCCCTCTAAATTCACTAGAACCCCTCTGCTTTGTGGCATGACTGGGCTGAAGTTTGCCCGGACTGAGAATGGCATGAAGCCTGTTGACACACACACAGCCTGTTTCTTTACACTTGCCACAGCTGTTATTTAGAAACATGAAAGTGCTTGGTGTGAATACAATTGATGAAATATTGGGCAATTCCGAATCTGGTTGGGTAGAAGGCCACCCGTCTTCACATAGAGGGCACTCATCTTTTAAATACAAACACACACACAACAACCTGTGTTCTATCTTGTCCTCTAAAGATACACACACACACACACTGACTGAAGTATTCTGGAATGGCTTTTAGCCTGACCTCCTGGGTCTTGTTCTCCCCAGCCAATAAAATACAAGGGATGCATTCTAAGTGGTACCTTGTTCTCTATTATAGGGTCCCCTTGGCTGTGGTGTGAAGTAGTGGACTATATAGTGAAATGTCTGCCACTTGGTAGGACGAAATCATCAGGAGAATTACACCTGCAGTTAAATCATCAGGAGAATTACACCTGCAGTTAAATCATCAGGAGAATTACACCAGCAGTTAAATCATCAGGAGAATTACACCTGCAGTTAAATCATCAGGAGAATTACACCAGCAGTTAAATCATCAGGAGAATTACACCAGCAGTTAAATCATCAGGAGAATTACACCTGCAGTTAAATCATCAGGAGAATTACACCTGCAGTTAAATCATCAGGAGAATTACACCAGCAGTTAAATCATCAGGAGAATTACACCTGCAGTTAAATCATCAGGAGAATTACACCTGCAGTTAAATCATCAGGAGAATTACACCAGCAGTTAAATCATCAGGAGAATTACACCTGCAGTTAAATCATCAGGAGAATTACACCTGCAGTTAAATCATCAGGAGAATTACACCTGCAGTTAAATCATCAGGAGAATTAAACAACTGAAGGTGAAACACTATCACTATGGAGATGATAACAACGATTAACCACAATGGTTTTCAAATGTTTTAATATCAAGGACCCCAAATCTTATGTGCGCTTTGGCGGGGGGACCAAACCTGCTGTTGGGAATAATTCGAATAATCAGGTTGGGCCCCCAAAGCACCTGTCCTATGTGCTCCTCAGTAAACTGGCCTTGACTAGCTCTGGTGTGGAGAGAGACAGACAATAGCAAAGGCTTGTTGCATATTGATGAAAACTATGAATATCATTGGGCGTGAATAAAAAACACAGTAAGATCATCACACCACCCAAGTGCAGGCAAAAAAAATTCCTTCAACTTTAAAACGCAAAGAAAACTGAGAGAAAAGCCACAGAGATGCCAGCAGTCACTTTAAATGAGCTACCGAGTTCAGAAGCTGAGAGAGGATTTATGGAGGTCAACCACATGAAAAGATCTGCACAAAACCAGCAGGAATGAGAGGGTGACAGTAAAAAGTGGTTACGTTGCTGTCCATGCCCCAACGTGGTAGCAGAAGCATCATGCTGTGGGTATGTGTCTCATCAGCGGTGTCATCTTGTTAAAATTGAAAGAAGAGGTGGAGCAATATACAGTGAAATACTGCAAAAGAAACTGCGATGCATTAAAAAGAGATACACTAAAAAGCTTAGACACACCTGCATCTTCTCTAGAGCTCTTCATATTATCTAGAACCACTGTATATTATGTACAATCCTCTACATTATCTAGAAGCCCTTTACAGTCTATTGAACTCTGACATAAACCCTCCACATTATCTACAACTCCTCTACATTACCTATAAATCCTTTACAGTCTATTGAACTCTGATATAAACCCTCCACATTATCTACAACTCCTATACATTACCTATAAATCCTTTACAGTCTATTGAACTCTGATATAAACCCTCCACATTATCTACAACTCCTATACATAGTCTAGAAACCCTTTATAGTATATTAACTCCTCGACACTGTCTAGAACCAATTTATACTCTCTGCCCCATTGTCTACATTCTCTATAAAACCATCACAGTCAATAGAACGTCCCAACAGTCTGTTTATCTGCTTTATAACCCCTCTACATTATCTATAACCACTCTACAGTCTTTATAACCTATCTACAGTCTCTAACCGCTCTTGTGTCTACAGGTAAGCATTAGGCACAAGTGGGTGAGGTATATGGGTTGTTAACCATGGCTAAGAGATGTTCTACAAAATCATAATTTAGGATTCAAACCCCACCAGTTTTTAAAACCTTTCCAGAACCCCTATGCAGAATCAACAATCCCCGGTACATCAATAAACCTCTAACTCCTGTCCAGTTTCTATAACACCACAGTCGTCTCTAGATCCTCTCTACATTATCGAGAACGCTTCTATATTGTCTATAACACCACAGTCGTGTCTAGATCCTCTCTACATTATCGAGAACTCCTCTATATTGTCTATAACACCACAGTCGTGTCTAGATCCTCTCTACATTATTGAGAACTCCTCTATATTGTCTATAACACCACAGTCGTGTCTAGATCCTCTCTACATTATCGAGAACTCCTCTATATTGTCTATAACCCGACTATAACTCATCTACAGTCTCTAGAAACCCTCTACAGTATAACCCCCAGAGAACCATTATGATTGAAACAAAGTGGCATGACTGAGCCTGAGTTGATTGAAAATGTCACGCGGCCTGTCGTCACACACACACTCACCCACACCCACACACACACACCCACACACACACACACACCCACACACACACACACACACCCACACACACACACACACACACCCACACCCACACAGTCTGGGCACTTGCCAGAGCTGTTGTTTAGTTACATCAAAGTGCTTGGCGGATGAAAATGGATGAAAATTCAGACAATCCATTCAAAATATGGTCGGAGAGCCGGTTATTTACCAGCCTTCGCCCTCTTAGGATAGAGAGCTCTATTCATCCCTCACTGCCCGACAGTCACATAACACACACAACCTTCTGTGTGTGTGTGTGCGCGCGTGTGTGTTCCTGCTTGTATGTGTTAGCACTGCTGCTCTCACTGGAAGTGCTTCTGAGGACTGTTGATGGGAGGAGGGATGGAGGGGCGGAGGAGGGGGGCGAGGGGATGAGGGTTACAGAGAGATGGAGGGGACGTGAGTGAAATAGCTGAGTTAGCTAAACCACAGGTGAGGCTGACTGGAGGATGACTCACGGCGCCGAGGCTGAAGATTAGAATTATATTATTAGATTATTATTATTCTGTAACGAGGGCTTTAGTCTATCCGATTGTACAGATTACCGTATAGATTATGCAACAGTAAGAGCTACAGGCCATAAGAAATTGCATTCCAAGTGAGAAATATGGATCGGATCCACACCGGCCAAGAAAAGGAAATGTATGCGAGCACCGCACTTCACCAATGTGACCTGTCGAGGTTTTGATTTATTTTACGTAGCCATTTTGGTCTGATCACACTATGCATGCAGGTTGCTTAGGATTCAAACCATTTCTAACAGCCTAATTCATACTCTCAGAGGAAGTGCTCCCACCAAACAGTGTGATTTGTACGGCACGCAATGTCATGTACAGCATTCTTCTCTCCCCCGCATTGTTTTAAGCATTTTTTTTTATTAAATGAAAGGCTTGAATTTCACACTGACAAGACTATTGTACTTGATTGGGTTATCAGTTTTTGTTTGCTAGTGATGCCGGCCAGTAAAACCCCAAGGTCAGAACGCGTTCAGTTTGGTCCGATTGTTATATTTGTCACGATTCTGGTCACTTGTGCCCACACATCCATGATAATATATTTGTAATTGTTTGCCGGAGAACTGTGTATCAGGTTATTGTAAGGTTTTTATTTTTCCTTTTCCCCCCTCTAAAATGTCAGTTTGTTTTTCAATTGAATTGTTCACATTATAGGTCACATTAAAAGTGGAAACATTTCTGACATGATTTATATTTGGCTCATTCTTCTACTTCACATAAACCTGGCATTTTAACAGGGGTGTGTAGACTTTTTATATCCACTGTATATGAAAGATTAAATTACTACTCTTTATAGGGGTAAGGATAGTGCATCTTTATAGGGTTAGTGACCGGTGTTACTCTGACGTTCAGGCTAGGTGTCCAGTGTTACTCTGACGTTCAGGCTTGGTGTCCGGTGTTACTCTGACATTCAGGCTAGGTGTCCGGTGTTACTCTGACATTCAGGCTAGGTGTCCGGTGTTACTCTGACGTTCAGGCTTGGTGTCCGGTGTTACTCTGACGTTCAGGCTTGGTGTCCAGTGTTACTCTGACGTTCAGGCTTGGTGTCCGGTGTTACTCTGACATTCAGGCTAGGTGTCCGGTGTTACTCTGACGTTCAGGCTTGGTGTCCGGTGTTACTCTGACGTTCAGGCTTGGTGTCCGGTGTTACACTGACGTTCAGGTTAGGTGTCCGGTGTTACCCTGACGTTCAGGCTAGGTGTCCGGTGTTACTCTGACGTTCAGGCTTGGTGTCCGGTGTTACTCTGACGTTCAGGCTAGGTGTCCGGTGTTACTCTGACATTCAGGCTAGGTGTCCGGTGTTACTCTGACATTCAGGCTAGGTGTCCGGTGTTACACTGACATTCAGGCTTGGTGTCCGGTGTTACTCTGACATTCAGGCAAGGTGTCCGGTGTTACTCTGACATTCAGGCAAGGTGTCCGGTGTTACTCTGACATTCAGGCTTGGTGTCCGGTGTTACTCTGACGTTCAGGCTAGGTGTCCGGTGTTACTCTGACGTTCAGGCTAGGTGTCCGGTGTTACTCTGACGTTCAGGCTTGGTGTCCGGTGTTACTCTGACGTTCAGGCTAGGTGTCCGGTGTTACTCTGACGTTCAGGCTTGGTGTCCGGTGTTACTCTGACGTTCAGGCTTGGTGTCCGGTGTTACACTGACGTTCAGGTTAGGTGTCCGGTGTTACCCTGACGTTCAGGCTAGGTGTCCGGTGTTACTCTGACGTTCAGGCTTGGTGTCCGGTGTTACTCTGACGTTCAGGCTAGGTGTCCGGTGTTACTCTGACATTCAGGCTAGGTGTCCGGTGTTACTCTGACATTCAGGCTAGGTGTCCGGTGTTACACTGACATTCAGGCTTGGTGTCCGGTGTTACTCTGACATTCAGGCAAGGTGTCCGGTGTTACTCTGACATTCAGGCAAGGTGTCCGGTGTTACTCTGACATTCAGGCTTGGTGTCCGGTGTTACTCTGACGTTCAGGCTAGGTGTCCGGTGTTACTCTGACGTTCAGGCTAGGTGTCCGGTGTTACTCTGACGTTCAGGCTTGGTGTCCGGTGTTACTCTGACGTTCAGGCTAGGTGTCCGGTGTTACTCTGACGTTCAGGCTTGGTGTCCGGTGTTACTCTGACGTTCAGGCTTGGTGTCCGGTGTTACACTGACGTTCAGGTTAGGTGTCCGGTGTTACCCTGACGTTCAGGCTAGGTGTCCGGTGTTACTCTGACGTTCAGGCTAGGTGTCCGGTGTTACTCTGACATTCAGGCTAGGTGTCCGGTGTTACTCTGACATTCAGGCTAGGTGTCCGGTGTTACACTGACATTCAGGCTTGGTGTCCGGTGTTACTCTGACATTCAGGCAAGGTGTCCGGTGTTACTCTGACATTCAGGCTTGGTGTCCGGTGTTACTCTGACGTTCAGGCTAGGTGTCCGGTGTTACTCTGACGTTCAGGCTAGGTGTCCGGTGTTACTCTGACGTTCAGGCTTGGTGTCCGGTGTTACTCTGACGTTCAGGCTAGGTGTCCGGTGTTACTCTGACGTTCAGGCTTGGTGTCCGGTGTTACTCTGACGTTCAGGCTTGGTGTCCGGTGTTACACTGACGTTCAGGTTAGGTGTCCGGTGTTACCCTGACGTTCAGGCTAGGTGTCCGGTGTTACTCTGACGTTCAGGCTTGGTGTCCGGTGTTACTCTGACGTTCAGGCTAGGTGTCCGGTGTTACTCTGACATTCAGGCTAGGTGTCCGGTGTTACTCTGACATTCAGGCTAGGTGTCCGGTGTTACACTGACATTCAGGCTTGGTGTCCGGTGTTACTCTGACATTCAGGCAAGGTGTCCGGTGTTACTCTGACATTCAGGCAAGGTGTCCGGTGTTACTCTGACATTCAGGCTTGGTGTCCGGTGTTACTCTGACGTTCAGGCTAGGTGTCCGGTGTTACTCTGACGTTCAGGCTAGGTGTCCGGTGTTACTCTGACGTTCAGGCTTGGTGTCCGGTGTTACTCTGACGTTCAGGCTAGGTGTCCGGTGTTACTCTGACGTTCAGGCTTGGTGTCCGGTGTTACTCTGACGTTCAGACTAGGTGTCCGGTGTTACTCTGACGTTCAGGCTAGGTGTCCGGTGTTACTCTGACATTCAGGCTAGGTGTTCGGTGTTACTCTGACGTTCAGGCTTGGTGTCCGGTGTTACTCTGACGTTCAGGCTTGGTGTCCGGTGTTACTCTGACGTTCAGGCTAGGTGTCCGGTGTTACTCTGACGTTCAGGCTTGGTGTCCGGTGTTACTCAGACGTTCAGGCTAAGTGTCCGGTGTTACTCTGACGTTCATGCTTGGTGTCCGGTGTTACTCTGACGTTCAGGCTTGGTGTCCGGTGTTACTCTGACATTCAGGCTAGGTGTCCGGTGTTACTCTGACGTTCAGGCTTGGTGTCCGGTGTTACTCAGACATTCAGGCTAGGTGTCCGGTGTTACTCTGACGTTCAGGCTTGGTGTCCGGTGTTACTCTGACATTCAGGCTAGGTGTCCGGTGTTACTCTGACGTTCAGGCTTGGTGTCCGGTGTTACTCAGACATTCAGGCTAGGTGTCCGGTGTTACTCTGACATTCAGGCTAGGTGTCCGGTGTTACTCTGACGTTCAGGCTTGGTGTCCGGTGTTACTCTGACATTCAGGCTAGGTGTCTGGGTTACTCTGACATTCAGGCTAGGTGTCTGGGTTACTCTGACGTTCAGGCTAGGTGTCCGGGGTTACTCTGATGTTCAGGCTATGTTTTCGGGTTTTACTTTAACAGTCAGTGCTGACCTAAGCCATAAATAAAAAATAAAAGATTTTAAAAAATTATAGTATTTGTGTGTATACAGATAAACCCATGAACAAAGTCTGAAAAAGTCCCTTCTGGAAACAAGATAAACCTCTAAGTTACCTCTGTGTTTTCAATGTGCCCATGAGGAAACATTTTTGGAGTGAGGATTGGGGTCAGCAAATGCAGTCAAATAAATGTGTGTGTGTGTGTGTATGTGGGTTTAATAATGCTCTCTCTGTAATTCCATCTTCCACTCACACTCCACCCCTCATCTGTCCCCACTCGATCGCTCTACCTGTCTCTCTCTCCCCCTCATCTCAGATGTATCACTGGCGTTTAATAGAATTTGCCAGATTTTATTTTGAGACCGGAAGAAAACGGAGGAGGTAAAATTGAGTTCTATAAAAGTAACCTTGGTTGCTGCCACCCTGGTAATTCCTACACTTCAACTGGGTTGATGTGAGATGTGGTGGCTGAGAGAGAGAAGGAAAGAGGGTGTATGAAAGAGTAGTGGGAAAGGAAGAGAGAGAGAGAGAGAGAGAGAGAGCGAGGGAGGGAGAGATTTGGGCCATGTTTCTTTCTCCCTTGTGACGGTGCCACTTAGAAAGATAGAGGGAGAAAGAGAGAAAGGGAGAGATGGAGTGAGTGGGGGGAAGAAAGAAATAGCGAAAGAAAGAGATAGGGAGAGATAGTGGGACAAAGTGGCGGAGAGGGAAAGACAGCGAGGGGAGATATTTGGGGCATGTTCCTTTCGATGTTGCAACTTTGGTCTCTTCACATAAAATATATATACATGAACTAGTAGTATGTTGGAGGACATGGAGTCTGTTGTAGCCCGGTTGGCAAAGCGCAGTTCAGGAAGTTGGAAGGTTGTATATTCAGGGAGATACGCTGATCACCTGGTATTTTCTCGGCTCGATACACGTAGTGGTACCCAGGTATTCAGGTCCATTTTAATTGGCGGCCGTCAGTTCAGGAAGTTAACAGAAGTTGAAAAAGGGCATGTTGTTAACTACAATGTAATTATTCTATTGTCAGTGACTAAATGCAAAATATAAGCACTTCGTGTTGTTATATATCAATATATACCTCACCTTTCACAGGGTAAATGTACATGCCTCCCTCAATCCCCTGCTGGTTTAAGGTTGCTTCACCTGGTTTCTATCTTAGCGAGCTTGTACCATGACAGTAGAAACTTACCGTTACAGTTAATATTGCATATTGTTGTGTTTCATTCTCTGCCTTGTTCTTGATGGATCTGTAAGACTTGAGACACGCTGAGTGTGTTGTGAACTGTCCCGCTGTCCTGTCTGTGAATATGGAGGACACACTGAGTGTGTTGTAAACTGTCCTGTCTGTGAATATGGAGGACACACTGAGTGTGTTGTGAACTGTCCCGCTGTCCTGTCTGTGAATATGGAGGACACACTGAGTGTGTTGTGAACTGTCCCGCTGTCCTGACTGTGAATATGGAGAACACACTGAGTGTGTTGTGAACTGTCCTGTCTGAATATGGAGGACACACTGAGTGTGTTGTGAACTGTCCCGCTGTCCTGTCTGTGAATATGGAGGACACACGGAGTGTGTTGTGAACTGTCCCGCTGTCCTGTCTGTGAATATGGAGGACACACTGAGTGTGTTGTGAACTGTCCTGTCTGAATATGGAGGACACACTGAGTGTGTTGTGAACTGTCCCGCTGTCCTGTCTGTGAATATGGAGGACACACTGAGTGTGTTGTGAGCTGTCCTGTCTGTGAATATGGAGGACACACTGAGTGTGTTGTGAACTGTCCCGCTGTCCTGTCTGTGAATATGGAGGACACACTGAGTGTGTTGTGAGCTGTCCTGTCTGAATATGGAGGACACACTGAGTGTGTTGTGAACTATCCCGCTGTCCTGTCTGTGAATATGGAGGACACACGGAGTGTGTTGTGAACTGTCCCGCTGTCCTGTCTGTGAATATGGAGGACACACTGAGTGTGTTGTGAACTGTCCTGTATGAATATGGAGGACACACTGAGTGTGTTGTGAACTGTCCCGCTGTCCTGTCCGTGAATATGGAGGACACACGGAGTGTGTTGTGAGCTGTCCTGTCTGTGAATATGGAGGACATACTGAGTGTGTTGTGAGCTGTCCCGCTGTCCTGTCTGTGAATATGGAGGACACACTGAGTGTGTTGTGAGCTGTCCTGTCTGTGAAAATGGAGGACACACTGAGTGTGTTGTGAGCTGTCCCGCTGTCCTGTCTGTGAATATGGAGGACACACGGAGTGTGTTGTGAACTGTCCCGCTGTCCTGTCTGTGAATATGGAGGACACACTGAGTGTGTTGTGAACTGTCCTGTATGAATATGGAGGACACACTGAGTGTGTTGTGAACTGTCCCGCTGTCCTGTCCGTGAATATGGAGGACACACGGAGTGTGTTGTGAGCTGTCCTGTCTGTGAATATGGAGGACATACTGAGTGTGTTGTGAGCTGTCCCGCTGTCCTGTCTGTGAATATGGAGGACACACTGAGTGTGTTGTGAGCTGTCCTGTCTGTGAAAATGGAGGACACACTGAGTGTGTTGTGAGCTGTCCTGTCTGTGAATATGGAGGACACACTGAGTGTGTTGTGAGCTGTCCTGTCTGTGAATATGGAGGACACACTGAGTGTGTTGTGAGCTGTCCTGTCTGTGAATATGGAGGACACACTGAGTGTGTTGTGAGCTGTCCTGTCTGTGAATATGGAGGACACACTGAGGGTGGTGTGAACTGTCCCGCTGTCCTGTCTGTGAATATGGAGGACACACTGAGGGCGGTGTGTGTGTGTATGTGTGTGTCTATCCCAACTTTTTGAAATGTCTTGCTGGCACCAAATTCAAAATGGGCATGTATATTTCCAAAAACAATAAAATGTCTTGTGGTCTTTGTACTATTTTCAATTAAATACGGGGATACATGATTTGCACATCATTGCATTCTGTTTTTATTTGCATTTTATGCATCGTCCCAACTTTTTAGGAAACAGAGTTAGAGAGTTAGACCTCCAGGGGACAGTCCCCCCCCCCCCCCCACACACACACACACACACACTAGGGAAAGACCATTTAGTTCTCTCTTCCTGTAGACCAGGAGGGAGCAAACATTTTTGCTTGGGGACCACATCAGGACTTAGAAATGAAACAGAGGGCCACATTTGTTTTGTAATTTGTTAATCAGAAATGACTTGCAGGCCAGAAAAGGGCAATAATTAAAACATTTCTACAGTGGGCCCATTATAATGTCTGAATAATTTAAACTTACATTCAGATGTATTAGAGTGGGCTGGGGAGTCGTGTTTTACTTCACCCAAAACAGTTTTATTACCTACCACGGGACGGATGGAATTGCATCACGGGCCGAATCCACTCCATTGGTTTAAGTTAGCCCACCCCTGCTGTAGACCGAATTTTACTTCTCAGGTTTGTTCATTTCACCTACTGTACTATAATATATTCTGGTTTTGGACACTATATCTGTGACTACAAATATAGAACCCAGGTGCGGATAATTCGAAATGGATCATATATCAAACATAGACACATACAGACAACCGCATAAAAAACTGTCAAGTTTCCAAGCAAACACAAAGGGCCTCCAACTGTTTTGTGATATTGTGTCTATTTATATCTTGTAAGTATAAAACCTCTAATGACATCAGCAGCAAGGCATGTGTGTGTGCGCTTGTGCGCATGTGTGTGTGCGCTTGTGCGCATGTGTGTGTGTGCGCGTGGGTGCGCATGTGTGTTTGCACGTGTGCGTGTGTGTGTGTGCAGGTGTGCGTGTGCGCGTGTGTGTGTGTGCATATGTGCGCATGTGTGTGCACGTGTGTGTGCACGTGTGTGTGCGGAGACCAGTCACACCATCACAGCAACATGTCCTAAATATCTTCTCTCTCTCCTGCTTTTCTCTCCCTTTATCTCTCCCTCCATCCATCCATCTCCCTCCCTCCATCTCTTGTTCCCTCCATTCTGCCATTCTCCTTTCCTCTCTCTAAGTGGTACCATCACAGGGGAAAACACACACACTGTCTCTCTGCCCCCAAATCTCACATCAACCCAGTTGAAGCGACAGAATTACCAGGGAGGCAGCAGCAGCCCCAACTTTTATAGAAGTCAATATTGTTCCCTCCGTTTTGTCCCGGTCTCAAAATAAATTCTATTAAACACCAGTGAAATGTCTGAGAGAGAGAGACAGGGAGGAAGAGAGAGAGATGGAGAGAGGGAGACAGATGGAGAGACAGAGAGAGAGAGAGAGACAGAGAGAGGGAGACGGAGAGAGAGAGTGAGAGACAGAGAGAGAGAGTGAGAGACAGAGAGAGAGAGAGGAGGTGGGGAGAGAGAGAGAGGAGGTGGGGAGAGAGAGTGAGAGAGAGGAGGTGGGGGAAAGACAGAGAACATTGTTATTATGTCCCCGCAGGCTTTATTGGAGCAAGAGAAGCCATGAAAGACACATCTGTTTAAACATTTTTGTGGGGACCAAAACATTTATTCCACTTCAAAATATCAAAAATAAAAAATAAAAAATAAACACAGAACCACTAACATTAATCCTAACACAAACCCTAAATCTATTAGTCATTGATCACAATGAACAAACCGTGGGAATCAACTGAACTGCGCATGAGACCATCATTGTGATGCATTAGCAAGGTCCTGAGTAGCTCACAGAGAAGCATGACACTTGCAATGGCAGGGTTATGGGTTCGAATCTTGCTGGGGCCCAGTGCAAAACAGGGCATGAACTTTTGACTGTCAGTTGCTCTGAATGAATGCGTCGGCTAAAATGAAGAGAAACCAAAAAAAAATTATAATATATATAATGATAATAAATATTTTTCTTATGTTTAGCACACAGTCTGCCCCGAATATTAGGCGAGCCAGAACTGGGCCCAGACCATGTCGTCGTGTTCTCCACATCACAACAGTAATGAATATCCTGCGAGGCGTGGGATATCCACAAAGTCAAGCGCGTAGCCAGGGGACCACTCATCAGTCATTAATCCAAGACATTAATGACAGGACCCGGCGGTGTTATGCGTCCCTGCATACATCTACAGGCTAACCTTCGTGTGCTTTGCAGTCCCAGAAGCAGGAGGATTCTGACTTCTTGAATCCGGAACATTTCTCTCAGAAAGAAATGTAATGAGTGATTTTTTTGGGGGGGGGGGGGGGGGGCAAATGTTAGAGTGGTAAGGGGCAGATTCGCCTGCGTGCTTCAGATGTCAGCGCCGCCCTCTCACCCTGCCCGTACGAACAGCTGGATCAGGACAATAAGGGACTCCTCCCCGCTCCAATCAGGCTGTCGTCTCCGTTAGAAAAGGCAACGATGCTGTAAAAGCAGGGTCCAACAGAGTAATTACTCTCATCGACACAGTTGAAAGCTAAACATTCGAATGACGTTAAGCTCGCTGGTAGAGCTCTGACACAAAGCTCGTTCTTCGGTGTCCAGCGTCTCGTTAACGTAACGTGTTCTCAGAGGATACCCCTCATGGACCCAGACAATTATATTTCTTGGTGTGGAAAAGCCCTTTAACCAAGTTCCAATCCAGCAGAAATCTGATCCAACTTCTACACAGGTGAGCACAAGACTACTCACCAATCTGTCTCCTCGATTTTACCTCCATGGAGAGACGAGACAGGGTTGGGTGTTTCCTCACTACTTTTGACTCACCTAAAAAGAAACATCAGATTGTGCATCACTAAGGAAACCGTGCAATGAAGTCTCTATGCACGTGGACAACATTCTCCTCTGCGTAACTAAGGTAAAAAGCTCCTCTGTAAGTCCAAACTGGAGGAGCAACCGGCTCTCCCGGGCTTTATATTTCACTATCCGTCACATCTTGGCTTGGCGGCGGCCCGGTGCTGTCCAGCTGGCCTAGATTGGACACGATTGCCCCCTGACTCCATTTCTGCGTTGATTATGTCTCCTGTCTGCCTTGAGAAGTCCCTTTACACTTACGCAGCACAGGCTGGACCTGAATGCAAATGAAGCTGCACTTTGACCTCAGGCCAAGTGTTCCTCCTCCTCCCGATGCACTGCTTCCGAACCAGAGTGTTGTTTTTTATCGACCGGGGAGGCATGTGGGTTAAAGCCAAAGGGGATCGACGCCTGGAAGTGCCTTTTGCCTCTTCTGATCAACGAGGATCACCTGCAACCTTTCTAGGATTAATAAATTAACACGTCTGCGTATTAGAGAACGTGGGAGAAATCGTCTTTCTTGCGTTCCGAAGTGCTGTTCCCTCAATGTTTTTACAGGTGCATAAAAATGTGCCCAACCTCATAACAACCTTAGACCATATGCAAGCACCCAAGCCGGACTGGTTGGATCACCTGCCAATCATTACTCGTCCAATCAACTGTTGACATGCATCATTTGACACTAGAATATGTAGGATTTGTAAGGATTGGGATATACAGCAATTCTTCAAGAAACAAGCATCAGCAGGGGGAGTGACGCCGGGTGGAAGACCCAGCAGGGGGAGTGACGCCGGGTGGAAGACCCAGCAGGGGGAGTGACGCCGGGTGGAAGACCCAGCAGGGGGAGTGACGCCGGGTGGAAGACCCAGCAGGGGGAGTGACGCCGGGTGGAAGACCCAGCTGGGGGAGTGACGCCGGGTGGAAGACCCAGCAGGGGGAGTGACGCCGGGTGGAAGACCCAGCTGGGGGAGTGACGCCGGGTGGAAGACCCAGCAGGGGGAGTGACGCCGGGTGGAAGACCCAGCTGGGGGAGTGACGCCGGGTGGAAGACCCAGCAGGGGGAGTGACACCGGGTGGAAGACCCAGCTGGGGGAGTGACGCCGGGTGGAAGACCCAGCTGGGGGAGTGACGCCGGGTGGAAGACCCAGCAGGGGGAGTGACGCCGGGTGGAAGACCCAGCAGGGGGAGTGACGCCGGGTGGAAGACCCAGCTGGGGGAGTGACGCCGGGTGGAAGACCCAGCTGGGGGAGTGACGCCGGGTGGAAGACCCCGCAGGGGGAGTGACGCCGGGTGGAAGACCCAGCAGGGGGGGTGACGCCGGGTGGAAGACCCAGCAGGGGGGGTGACTCGGTTCATGCAGTTAACCCAGAGAAAAACAAAAGATTGCCAAGTGCGGAAGAGATGAAGCAGTCTGATTGGGTGAGGCAGAAAACCTTTTCCTGGGATTTCGACCGGTGAGGAGAGCCATGGGAGCTGAGGGGACTCCGGACAGATGCCGAGCACACACTTCTACTCCTGGACAGATGTGTAGCTGCATTATGTAGCTAAATAATAATATTATAATATAATAACAATAATTAGCTGGATCATCTGATATTGATAATAGGATTTAGGAACATTTCCGGCATGGTGTTTTGGTTTAAGACAACTTTGATGGTCGGCCTGGCTCTGCCGTAGGTTCTATGTGGCCATACTTGGGAGTGTGGGCGTACCGTGAGGACCACTCCAAAGAGGGCAAACATTTTTTAAACATTGAATACCCACATTTGCCTGAAACTACATATTAAAAATATATTACTTTAATTAAACATCTTTAAAGTAAATCTCCACGGTACAGTGGAGTCAACGTGATGACATTTAGGAGACTGGGTCACATTTATGTAATTTAGAAGGTGAGGCCAGTTACTGTGATGTCTTATAGAAGGTGAGGCCAGTTACTGTGATGTCTTATAGAAGGTGAGGCCAGTTACTGTGATGTCTTATAGAAGGTGTGGCCAGTTACTGTGATGTCATATAGAAGGTGAGGCCAGTTACTGTGATGTCTTATAGAAGGTGAGGCCAGTTACTGTGATGTCTTATAGAAGGTGAGGCCAGTTACTGTGATGTCATATAGAAGGTGAGGCCAGTTACTGTGATGTCATATAGAAGGTGAGGCCAGTTACTGGGATGTCATATAGAAGGTGAGGCCAGTTACTGTGATGTCTTATAGAAGGTGAGGCCAGTTACTGTGATGTCATATAGAAGGTGAGGTCAGTTACTGTCGTGTCATTAAGAAGGTTAGACGTGTCACTGTGATGTTATTTAAAAGTTGGATGCCTGTCTGTTCAGCTTCACACACGTCTGACAGGAGAGAACACTTGAAGCAGGAAAGAGAGACAACAAGATAGGGAGAGAAAGGACGGATTAATAGCCAGAAAGAATAAGTGAGAGAGTGGGCAAATAAACATCTCAGAGTATGCCCTTATGAAGACTGAAGTGTGAGCTGGTAAAGTATGAGGAGATGACCTGAAGGGTAATGAATGAAGAAGCTGCTTTTGAGAAGATGAAACTTAGACAGTCACACACACAGTACACACTTCCGCACAAGCGTGCATACACACGACCTCACACACACACACGCACACACACGCACACACACACGCGCACACACACATACAGATAAAGCATGTCCTTCTCAAGGAGAAACACTAACCATCACTGTGTTCTATAGTTGCCATGGCTCCTAAGAGGCAGTCTCGGCACTGATCTCAGGGACAATTCTGGTGGTTATTTTAGTGTTTGCAGCTGTGTATTGATTTGTATTAAATGTTTTGTTTTTGATACTTTTTTTTTGTATTTTATATGGTATTTTTGAGACAGGACATTTTCTGACAGACAGGTGAATGGGCGTCGCCTAGTTCCGGGGAATGGTGGGTTTGGCGTCATCAATGATGTGAGGCCCATTGTTCAGCTTAGCAGTGACCATGAGAGGAAAATAAAAAAGCCTGGAAACATGGGAAAATCCACTGACCCAGTACTGCTATAAGTTTGGCTTTGGCTGAAGAAGAGTACAACAGGCTGATGAAGAGGAGCACAGCAGGGCTGAGGAAGAGGATTCGTAGTAAGGACAACTGACCACTAATCTTTAGTTGGTGGCCCTCAGAGGTGCTGAGAAGAAATGGGACAAGAGAAGTCCCATGGCTTTAAGCCCAGACCTGTCAATCATCATCCTCAGACCACCACCTTTCTTTTTTGTGCTTTTTGAATCTTTGAAAAGTCTAGAGGTTCAACAACAACAACAATAATAATAATAAACATTTGCAGTTGTAGTAGTATTGGTAGTAGTAGTAGAATCTGATCAACTGATGTTTTAGTGTGCTTCCCTGGATAGGCTTTGGATTTGTGTGTGTTGTTGCAAATGCTTTGGATATCACAAGAAAATTAAAGGATTATAACCCCATGGGAAGGAACTCATTCATCTAGGAAACAGCGACACACACACACATACACACACACACACGGGTTCAACCCCAGTGGTAGTATAGTGTAGCAGACAGACAGAGGAGCTAGAGCAGTGCATAGATACAAAACCATAAAATCCAGAATCAAAAACCACACTCTCGCGTACTCTCGCACACACAGCTGTGAAGCTGAGAAGTGTCCCTAAGGCATGAAGTCCTTTCATTTATTTTAGATGACCACCCTCTGAGAAAAAAGAAACTGACGAGAAGAGGGATGGGCACAGAGAGGGAGAGAGAGAGTGTGACAGGGAGCAATAGAGAGGTAAGAGAGGGACCATAACAGAGTAGCGCAGAAACAGATCGTTACCGTCATATATAGAGAAAGCAACAGAGAGACAAAGCGAGAGGGAGAGAGAGAGTCCTCCGAGGAATAGTCCCAGAAGGACTGGGAACACAGGGATTTCTATGTAAAACACTGGGTCCCATATGTTGTTGTGATTCGCCACACCATTCAGGAATCAGAACACAGTCTACATCCAAGCCTCACAGACAGACGGACAGACAGGCGGACAGAGACAGGCAGCAGACAGACAGGCGGACAGACAGACAGGCGGACAGAGACAGACAGACAGACCTACAGGCGGACAGACCTACAGGCGGACAGACCTACAGGCGGACAGACCTACAGGCGGACAGATCTACAGGCGGACGTGCACAAAACAGGCGCCTAACTCTTACAGCCAGCCGGGGCCACAGACGCCTGGTTACAGGTGCCTGGCAACGGTTGCACGGTCGTCCGTTTGTGTCGTCACGCGCCTGGAACTCGCCCGTCAGAATCCTAATGAGCCACCGATTGTGACGTCACAACGTGGCTCCCGATTGGCTCAGCTCGTGGAGGCGCTTGCAAGGACAGAGGCGCGGGCCCCCATGGCGGACCAGGGGGAAACGTTTGGACGCGCGCATTCACCGCTGCTAGGCTGTCTCTGCTAAATGACTGAAATGCAAATGAGTTCCAGGGATCTCCATTGTGCCGGAGCAGCTCCAGCAGGGCTGGAAGGAAACCGAACACGGGCGGCTGTTGAAATCCTCCCCCAGAAATAGGGACCATAATTAAAAATAAAAGAGTTCCGGTTTGACTTTGCCGTCCATATGAGGCGTCACGTCCTCCAACGCTCTTCCCGGTTTTACCCGGCGAGTAAAGACTACTTCAGGGTGCCCTAATTTCCATCCTGGCCACATTACAGGAGCCCACTACGAAGGATCCAGGGCCCTTCTGGGGACAGGGACCGGTTCTGCCCTGTTGCTCATGGGATATTTAAGGGTCAGAGCGCCGGGGATGACGAAACTACTGAGACGGTGGTCGGAGAGGGGGAGGCGCGAGGGGGAGAGAGCGAAAGAGGGGAGGGAGGAAAACAATTAGGCCTCCAGATCCGGATGATGGAAGGAGGGATTTCTACCTTTCCATCTATTCGTTTCATATTCCTTTATAAATAAATAGTGTCTTTACACCCATTCACATTCTCCTCATGTTTTATTTTACCCACACAAAGTCCCCATTGAGATGCATCAGACGCATCCCGTTTCCTTTGGTTATTACTTAGATGTTTCTAGAATTGGACTGGAGTCCACCTGCGGCAAATTCAGTTGTTTAGACATGACTTAGACACTTCACGACGCATGACATAGGAAACATCGAGCTATGAAGTCCAAAGAACTCTTCATAGACCTCCGAGATAAAAAAAACAAATAATCGAGGCATTGATCTGGAGAAGGTTATAACATTTGATAAAGCCTTGAAAGTTCCCCAGAGCACATCATTGTGAAACGTTTGGAACCGTAACAAAATGCAGCAAGGTCCTTGAAGCAAACCTGTCCTGGAAAGCACTAGTCCTTAGACCTCAATAAATTGGGCCAAATGTCTAAAAAAAAACTACAATTGCATTGTCATTATGCAGGATACTTTTATACTTTATATATAATTTTTCATAAATTAAGTCACACAAAAACAAAATGTGAAGTTTTTAGAATACTTGGCGAAAGCACTATATATATAAAGATAACTAGAAAAAAAACTTGAATATACTTGCTAACAAGCTAAAACAGTTAAATTGGTATGAACGCAGCCTTCTGTTCTGTTTTGAACAGCATGTTATCCTGTCCACTCTGTTCAGAGTCATCTTCAAAGTCTAAGTGGCCAACTTGGATAAGATGTCTTTTCTTTAGAATGAGAGTGACTTGGCAATTACTTACGTAATTGTTTTTTGTATCCTCATTGTACATTCATAAAGCGCAGTCTACAAAGCTCGTCTACTCGATTTGTATAAGTTGAGATGTAAAAAGGATTCTCTTCTGTACCGGTGCATCCCAATGTTTTTAGTTATCTACATGATTTCCATGGGACCAAACCATCAAATATAAAATTGACTTGTTCGTAATCAGAGAGCAAGGAGTAATCTTTTATCTCTGTTGGTACTGGAGTGGTAGAAGGAGGGGCTTGGTGTGCGTGTGTGTGTGTGTGAGTGAGAGAGAGAGAGGGAAAAGAAGACCAAACTGTGACTTATGAACTGGCTTGGTTAACACTTACAGATACAAAAACAAAAAAAACATAATCCTGGCAATATGGGCATTTGGAACAGACAGACATTGGAACTAATTAAATGCATTCTACATATGGTCCACAGTCAGAGTCTGAGTATTTCATCACAGTGTAAAAGGAAATGCAGCTCAATCTTCAGCTCTCCCTGGGAGCAGAATGATCACAGACTGTCCATCCTGGGTAACCAGCTCTATCTGTGATGACCAGGCTGTTTTCACTGAGTCTGTATCTGGTCAGTGTTTTGTCTCTATGACCAGGCTGTTCTCACTGAGTCTGTATCTGGTCAGTGTTTTGTCTCTATGACCAGGCTGTTCTCACTGAGTCTGTACCTGGTCAGTGTTTTGTCTCTATGACCAGGCTGTTCTCACTGAGTCTGTACCTGGTCAGTGTTTTGTCTCTATGACCAGGCTGTTCTCACTGAGTCTGTATCTGGTCAGTGTTTTGTCTCTATGACCAGGCTGTTCTCACTGTGTCTGTACCTGGTCAGTGTTTTGTCTCTATGACCAGGCTGTTCTCACTGTGTCTGTACCTGGTCAGTGTTTTGTCTCTATGACCAGGCTGTTCTCACTGAGTCTGTACCTGGTCAGTGTTTTGTCTCTATGACCAGGCTGTTCTCACTGAGTCTGTACCTGGTCAGTGTTTTGTCTCTATGACCAGGCTGTTCTCACTGACTCTGTACCTGGTCAGTGTTTTGTCTCTATGACCAGGCTGTTCTCACTGAGTCTGTACCTGGTCAGTGTTTTGTCTCTATGACCAGGCTGTTCTCACTGAGTCTGTACCTGGTCAGTGTTTTGTCTCTATGACCAGGCTGTTCTCACTGAGTCTGTACCTGGTCAGTGTTTTGTCTCTATGACCAGGCTGTTCTCACTGAGTCTGTATCTGGTCAGTGTTTTGTCTCTATGACCAGGCTGTTCTCACTGAGTCTGTACCTGGTCAGTGTTTTGTCTCTATGACCAGGCTGTTCAGGTCTATCTTTCCTTCTTTCGTTCTCTCCCATATCTCTCCATCCCTATCGATCATCTCTCTCTCCATCCCTTTATCGCTCTCTTACTCCTCTCCATCCCTTTATCATTCCTGGTCTCTTTCTTCACCTCTCTTTCCATCCCTCTCTCTCTCTGTGCTGGGGCAGGACCAGACAAGAATATATTTAAGGTAAGCCCACATATGTTAAATAATATATTTCAGAGCTGTCCTCAGGACATTTTGGATGTACTGTATATGCAGAGTTGGCAGTGTGTGTGTGTGTGTGTGTGTGTGTGTGTGTGTGAACTGCAGATCTCTAACAGAATTCACCATGGGGAAAAACACACTTAAATGGTCAAAATATAACATGTTCTACGCTACCCGCTTGCTTTCTCTCTCTCTCTCTCTCTCTCTCTCTCTCTCTCTCACTCTTTGTCAATCTCTCTTTCTCTCTCTTTGGATCTCTCTGCCTCTTTGTTCATTTTTCTCCTTTACTTTGTTAAACTCCTCTTTTGTCGCAACGTCATTCAGCATGCCCCTCCCTCTCCCCACTTTTCCTCTCTCTCTGTATCCTTTCCACGATCTGTCTCTCTTCCTCTCCTCCTCCTCCTCCCTCCTCCTCTTCCTCCTTTTCCTCTCAGCTCCAGGGAGTAAAGTACAAGCAGCTGGCATACAAACTAGCTGACTCAATGAACACGCAACACCTCAGCAGAGGGAGGGAGGGGTAGGAGCAGGGGAGAGAAGGGCAATTGGAAGAGAGAAGGAGAGGGAGAGGAGTCTGAGAAGGAGTGGGGAGGTGAGGGAGGCGAAGTGAAAAAGAGAGAGAACTCCAGAGAAAGAATGAGACAACACAGAGCGAGATGTTGGGTGGGGAAGGTGATGTCACATTCTAGCCAAGTATATCCAGGTGTATGGATTTAGACTGGTTGAGCTTTAATTAATAATGACATGCAGACCAGTTAAGCTATTTAATTAATAATGACATGCAGACCAGTTTAGCTCCTTAATAATTCATGAAATGCAGACTGGTTATGGTATGACCTGCATAGTGATAGTTGGCCTTTATAATTAACAACGACAACCACTGGTTCAAGTACTGTAGCAATAACTACAGGCAAGGAGTTGGACGTACCGCCTATTTGAATGCGACTGTTTCCCTGAGCCCGGAATCCCTCTGTTCCGTGATGTCATACATCTACAGCTGATGTGTATCCATCAGTACATTAGAGCACACACACACACACACACAAACACAGAGACCCCATTAGCAGGTTGCCTCACGGGACCCACCGGTTACACCATCCATTTAAATCCGAAGGTTGCCATGGCAGAACAATGGGCTGTATCGTCCAGGTAACCAGTCAGTGCAATGTCCATGAACCACATGTGAGAGGTTCGACCAGCAGGTTATGATGACGACTAATAATCCACTATTGATGCCCTCTGGGGTCCTGTTGACACACACACACACACACACACACACACACACACACACACACAGGCTTCAAACTCACACGGCACTCTTCAGTGAGGCTTTAGACGGCGCTGCCCAGGTTCAATGACCGTTTAAAGGGTGAGCATGATCACTGTTCAAACTGCGGAGTGAAAACACAGCGCTGGTATAATTACATAGTTACATTGTCCTTTAGGGACCACTGAGAACCGTTTTAACTGCTATGTTGTTTTTAAAGACTGCCTTCAAGTGTTTTGACCCTGGACCAGTCAATGTCCGTTACCGTTGTTTCTCATCAGTAGGCCAGACCGAACAAAAAGTGTTGAACTGTTTAACATTTCTTCAGCATTTTTTATTCATAGTATGCCAAGCAGGCCAATAAAAAACCAGAGCAGCCTTAGTTCAGCACCTGGTTACCTCGTCAAAAAGTGTCAGAAGGAGGACAGCATTGTTGAAACGTGTCCTGCCAAGGTCTGTTGCACAGTTTAGCGTTCATAACCCAACACGAAGCTGCGGATTTCAATATATTTACTGCTTGAGGTCATGCTTTTTTTCCTTCTCTTCCAGATTTTCTGTTGATGAATATAGAGAGAGGCATCGGTAAACAGTAAATCGTGGTGGTGTTGCCTCAGTAGCTTACAGTTCATTATCTTTAAAAGTCAACCTTGGGACAAAGAACAAGGTTCTGTCCAAGGTTCTGAACCTAGGCTGGGCCAACATGTAAGCTAGTCTGTACCCACACATACACACACTCTCCCACACACACACACATCATGAAATCCAGAAATCCATGTTCCCTACCCCCTTACCCTAACCTAACCTTAATTTCAATAAACGAACCTTTATGCCTCCACTAAACCTCTAGCCCCAACGCCTAACCCTAACCCTAACCTAGCTCTAGCCCCAACGCCTAACCCTAACCCTAACCTAGCTCTAGCCCCAACACCTAACCCTAACCCTAACCTAGCTCTAGCCCCAACACCTAACCCTAACCCTAACCTAGCTCTAGCCCCAACACCTAACCCTAACCTAGCTCTAGCCCCAATGCCTAACCCTAACCTAGCTCTAGCCCCAACGCCTAACCCTAACCCTAACCTAGCTCTAGCCCCAACACCTAACCCTAACCCTAACCTAGCTCTAGCCCCAACACCTAACCCTAACCCTAACCTAGCTCTAGCCCCAACACCTAACCCTAACCTAGCTCTAGCCCCAATGCCTAACCCTAACCTAGCTCTAGCCCCAACACCTAACCCTAACCTAGCTCTAGCCCCAACGCCTAACCCTAACCTAGCTCTAGCCCCAACGCCTAACCCTAACCCTAACCTAGCTCTAGCCCCAACGCCTAACCCTAACCCTAACCTAGCTCTAGCCCCAACACCTAACCCTAACCTAGCTCTAGCCCCAACGCCTAACCCTAACCTAGCTCTAGCCCCAACGCCTAACCCTAACCTAGCTCTAGCCCCAACGCCTAACCCTAACCTAGCTCTAGCCCCAACGCCTAACCCTAAATGTAACCGTTAATACCTAAACCTACATTTTATCTAAATTCTACCTAAACCCTAACCCCTTTATGGGGACATCAGGTCTCTGTACACATGGATGAAGCACACACACGTGACATTGCACACTAACATGCTCAACACACACACACACACACACACACACACACACACACACACACACACACACACACACACACAGACTAACATGCTCAACACACACCACAGTAAACATTTGTTCTGAAGATGAACCAGTCAAAATGACAGGTGAAGGCCTCACACAGCCAGATGAACACACCCCCCCATTCTAAATCGTATGATGTCATGGCCACATGAACACACCCCCCAGTCTAAATATTCTAAACTGGGATTTTACGGCCACACGCATGCACCCTGCATTCTAAACATTCTAAACCGTGTGATGTTACAGGCACATGCATTCCACCCTGCGTTCTAAACATTCTAAACCGTGTGATGTCACAGCCACATGCATTCCACCCTGCATTCTAAACATTCTAAACCGTGTGATGTCACGGTCACACGCATTCCACCCTGCGTTCTAAACATTCTAAACCGTGTGATGTCACAGCCACACGCATTCCACCCTGCATTCTAAACATTCTAAACCGTGTGATGTCACAGCCACACGCATGCACCCTGCATTCTAAACATTCTAAACCGTGTGATGTTACAGGCACATGCATTCCACCCTGCGTTCTAAACATTCTAAACCGTGTGATGTCACAGCCACATGCATTCCACCCTGCATTCTAAACATTCTAAACCGTGTGATGTCACGGTCACATGCATTCCACCCTGCGTTCTAAACATTCTAAACCGTGTGATGTCACAGCCACATGCATTCCACCCTGCATTCTAAACATTCTAAACCGTGTGATGTCACAGCCACACGCATGCACCCTGCATTCTAAACATTCTAAACCGTGTGATGTCACAGCCACATGCATACCACCCTGCATTCTAAACATTCTAAACCGTGTGATGTCACAGCCACATGCATTCCACCCTGCATTCTAAACATTCTAAACCGTGTGATGTCACGGTCACATGCATTCCACCCTGCATTCTAAACATTCTAAACCGTGTGATGTCACAGCCACATGCATTCCACCCTGCATTCTAAACATTCTAAACCGTATGATGTCACGGCCACATGCATTCCACCCTGCATTTTAAACATTCTAAACCGTGTGATGTCACAGCCACATGCATTCCACCCTGCATTCTAAACATTCTAAACCGTGTGATGTCACGGTCACACGCATTCCCCCCTGCATTCTAAACATTCTAAACCGTGTGATGTCACGGTCACATGCATTCCCCCTGCATTCTAAACATTCTAAACTGTGTGATGTCACAGCCACATGCATTCCACCCTGCATTCTAAACATTCTAAACCGTGTGATGTCACAGCCACATGCATTACGATAAGGGCCTGTAGAGGGAATGCACCCACTGTAGGCATTAAGTGTGACAACTACAAACCCTTTTATATGCAGCTTCATGTGGTTGAATCACAGGTTGTAGCCTATTCTGTGCTTTACATTTCCTGAAAACATTTAGGTATATATCCACAGGGCCCATATGAAATCAAGTATAGTCTTTAGCATTCATATTTTCCATTGGAATCATTAATAATGTAAGGGATGGCCTTCCATGTGGGCTATTAATCAGACGGATCCAATCAACTTATTGGATTATCAATCAATGAAAACCAGCCTGCCCCGTTAGACCATTGCCAAAAGACACACAGCCCACATGAACATGAACATATATAGTCTAAAGACTACGGACTGAATGGAGATCATAAAAACACGCAACATACCCTGCCCACAATCCACCAGTCTAGGCTGTAGCGTCGACAAGTTGCCTAAATCAGGGGGAGACATGCACTGTCCTATACATCAGAGAGGGGTGACCCACAGCAGCTTCCAATGTCCACTTGGTAGCCTAAAGCCTCAACGTGATTTCACAGATGGCTTCAGTATGAAACGTTTAGCCGAGGGGACGTGAAGATTCATAGGTGAAGTGAAAGTAAAATGGTTTAGGCTGAGGTTGAGAGTTAGGATTACATTTAGGGTTAGGTTTTAGTTTTACGTTTAAATGTAGGTATTACGGTTAAAAGTTAAGATAACATTTCAGGTTAGGTTTTAGTGTTAAGTTAAAGTGTTGGTATTACAGTTAAAAGTTAAGATAACATTTTGGGTTAGGTTTTAGTGTTATGTTTAAGTGTAGGTATTACGGTTAAAAGTTTAGGTTTTAGTTATAAGATTTAGTTTTATGGTTACAGGTTATGTATTAGGGTTAAGGTTAGGGTTGGATATTACTGCTGGATTAAAACCTGGAAAGGGACAGCAAATGTAACCAAAATAACATTTGTCCTTGTGGCTTTAGTGAATCCATGCTTTTTTCTCTCCATTTGGAGTAAGTCCATGTTGCAGTTTTTACAAGGCGTAGGTTTGTGTTTTAAGGGGTACATAGGTTCTGGGTTAGGACCAGTCAGCACCTTCTCCTGATTAGGGATTGTCATGTTCACACTGACTCCTCACCAGAAAAACGTTCTCAGACCAGCAGTTTTGCGCAGGTTTTTTTTCCTCTCGCTCGTGTTGACTTTACAAGAGATTTCTTCTCATGTTTCCTGGTTTGCTTAGAGCTGGTTTCTAGCAACTAGCGGTTCCACAAAAAAAACAAAAAACATCCCAAGTGGTTGAGGCTAGCCCTGAGTGGTCATCAAAGCACAGCATGAGGTGAGTTAGAGATCAGATGGAAGATGAGCACCAAGTGGTTGTAAGGTCTACGATATCCGCAGTGTGCAACGACTGCTCCCCCCCCCCCAAGTTCAATCTTATCTCACACACGTCCAGGTTCTTTGGGCTCAATCATTTTAGCCATTCTCATGCTTGTGGACTTCATTTCACTGTTTCCTTCAATGAAAAATGACAGCAGCAATCAAAGAGAAGCTGGACGTCTGTGTAAAAAGACAGACCCCTGCAGAGACATGATAGGACGGAGAGGAATGTGCAGAAAGAAGCAACAGTGACAAGGAGGGCAGACACTGTAGTTTATCAGAGGCCACTGCAGGAGGTACTATCCACAATTATTGCCTGTTTTTGCTTTTCTCCAAATAGCTCTTTAGTGTTTAGTTAATTTTAAGGAAACTCCGTATTTTACCCACCAACTCAGACCGTGGCTACGGACGGCTTCCAAATCATGTTTAGACGTTTTCCCCACCTTGACAAACGTCTAATGTAGACGTCGAACTGGGGTAACGAATTCGTAGCCTATGAAAGTTACCTACGCAACGCAACCCAGCCCCACACTGTAGGAGATAGAATACAATAGCAACAATAGAAACAGAATATAACATCCATGTATCTTACCTTAGTCTGAAAACATCGAGACAGTTGGGAGAGCCAAAGCTGAAGGTTTGGTTAGCGATTCATCTCCGATTCGACCCAAAATCTTGCTCTTTTCTGTACTACTCTGCTCTCTTCCCGTTCTGTGCCCCTCTCCTCTATCTCCCCTCTCCTCTATATCCGTCCCCTCTCCTATCTATGCCTCTCTCTCTATCTCTACCCTCCCCTCTACTTCAAGGAGGAGAGCAGCAACAGTCGCTGATTTCGACTGACAGTGGCGGCAGCATCACGTTCAAGCCTGTAGTGTCAGCCACGATATACAAAACGGACAAGACAGCGGCGCCACTGTTCTACCGACTGCTGTCTTGCGCATGCAGCTCTCTCTCCCTCTATTCTCTCTATTCTCTTCTCTGTTCTGTTCTGTTCTGTCCGCTATCCGTCTCTTACTGCGTCAGGAGCGCGCTGCTCAGCTGTGCCCTCTCTCTCCATCTCGCTCTCCCTCTCTCTCTTTTATTCCTCGCCTGGCGGCTAGACCGAAGCCAGCTGTTATTGAGCAGGAAAGAGATGAGACTGCTCTGCTACAATACAATGAATGCAATACAATAGTTTATTGTCAAGTTTAATTGGAAACACGTTGGTCTCGGGCAGCTGTAGACTATTACGCGACAGCGTGTCACGGAAATACAACGCCTCTAACCAGAATCACTTGTGTTCCAACGTTTATTTATTCAACGACAAGGGATGTGGGGTTCGTTCCCGCCGAGGCCAAACGCGTAGAAAAATGATGCTGTGCACACATGAAAATCTGTGACTCAAACAATAAATATCATAACGGGACAGAGAGAGAGAGAGAGTAAGCAGGTATAGTGATCAGGTGTTGGCATGATGCCCAAGTGCACCATGGGTAGAAACTGATGGTCCTGACAGCCAACAGGCTTAATCTGCATTCTCACACACACTCTCTCTCTCTCTCACACACACACACACACACACACACACACACACATATACAGACCTGGGAAGCCAAATGAACCTGCAGACAGGTGAAAGACAGAGAATAACCACTGAAGAGAGAGAGAGAGATCTAAAAAGAGACAAGGAGAAGAAAAGGACACATGAGTGAGGGAGAGAGAGAGAGAGAGAGGGAGTGAGAGGGAGAGAGAGAGAGGGAGAGACGGTAGATAGGAAATGAGGAGGAGGTAAAGGAGCTGTAATCCGAAAAGCTTCAGGTAATGAATCTGCTCATGGACAGCTGTGGTTCAAGACTAGTTCAAGTGTGTGTTTGTGTGTGTGCGCGCGTGTGTGTGTTTGAGTGTTTTAGGTAGGTTTCAGCCAACCCAGTAGTTTGTAGTAGACTGACTGTATAGGAAGCATTGGTGGCAGGCAGAAGTAACCGATGCTGGAGAGGAGAATGATGTAAGAGGTTTCTTATCACTGATCCCCAGTCGTTATGTTTGATTATATTAGTCTGGCTGCAGTTACGTAACTTCATATGCTGATGACTGTCACTAATTTTGCCATGGTAAACACACTGAAACTCACACTAATTCATGCGCGCACGCACACACACACACCACACACACACGTTCACACTCACTGCTGTTGTCCCTAGAGTACAGCGCTAATGATCTCCCATGGGTCTCTCACTCACGGCAGATACAAGGGTGGAGAAAGAAGTGAGAGAGAAGAGAGACAGAAAAGTGAGAGAAAAGTAAGAAAAAGACCAATAGGAAATGGATAGAGGTAAGGAACTGATGGAGACAAAGAGAGAGACAGGAAAGGAGACTGAAGCAGAGAGAGAGAGAGAGAGAGACAGGGACAGAGACTGAAACGGAAAGACTGAAGCAGAGATAGAGAGACAGGGACAGAGACTGAAACAGAAAGGATGAAGCAGAGAGAGAGAGAGAGACATGGAGAGAGACTGAAACAGAAAGACTGAAGCAGAGAGAGAGAGACAGGGAGAGAGATTGAAACAGAAAGACAGATTTCTTTAATAAGACATCTACATTACATTAAGAAATCCCCACCCACCCCCAGCACACACACAACCTAACCCCCATAAAAACACATGGTGTGTTTCTACACCTCTTACACAAACATCTTACACCACACACAAATACATACCTCAAACCCAAATCACAACTGGACCTCAAAGCCCCCTCGTCCAACCACACAGACAGCGCTCCCAAGTCCCCAAACCTCCTCAAATAGTTCAACACTGTCAATAAGTTTGTAAAATTGAAACTCGATCCTATGGCACGCAGAGACCAAACCCCTAAATAACAACACCGGTTCCGTAACCCCTGACCCCATGACCCGGTTCCTCCTTGTCAACCAAACAGTCAACTTAGTTTGGGGAAAAACAAAAAATTCAACAAAACACATTTGCTCTTCTCCTCCTTTGAATACCGAGGTCCCATCACAAACATCTCTAAACAAAAACACTCCCCCAACCTCACACACACAGACTCCAACAATGACATCAACGGCATCAACCCAGAACATACAGAGAAGACATGTTGGACAGACTGAAGAAGAGAGAGAGAGACAGGTGGAGAGACTGAAACAGAAAGACTGAAGCATAGATAGAGAGACAGGGTGAGAGACTGAGAGAAACATACTGGGAGAGAGACTGAGAGAGAGACAGGTAGAGAGACTGAGAGAGAGAGAAAGGTAGAGAGACAGAGAGACATGGAAAGAGACAGAAGCAGAGCATCAGGGAGGGAGACAGAGAGAGAGACAGAGAGAGAGACAGGTAGAGAGTCAGGTAGAGAGACCGGTAGAGAGAGAGACCGATAGAGAGAGACAGGTAGAGAGAGACTGGTAGAGAGAGATAGAGAGAGAGACTGGTAGAGAGAGACAGATAGAGAGAGATAGAGAGAGAGACTGATAGAGAGAGACAGGTAGAGAGAGACAGGTAGAGAGAGACAGGTAGAGAGAGATCGAGAGAGAGACAGGTAGAGAGAGACAGGTAGAGAGAGACAGGTATAGAGACTGATAGAGAGAGATAGAGAGAGAGACTGTTAGAGAAACAGGGAGAGAGACTGAGACACACATTTCCATATCTATAGCTGAAATGAAACATTTGGTCATTAAACTCACTGTCATTGTGGTCAACCTCAATAACTGGAGACACATTCACTACAAAAGATTGAAGCACACTGTTGGTGTGTGTGTGTGTGTGTGTGTGTGTGTGTTTGCCTGCGTTTTTCTGAATGTAAATTACCCTTTTCATTTTGTAATAAGAATGGCAGATACATTTGTTTTAATTTATTTTTGTCTGTAATTTATTGCAAACTGACGTTTAATTTTTTTTTTTATCAACTTATGAAAGGTCCCAACTAAAAATCTATTTTATTTTCCATAATTTTTCTATTAGTTTCTGCTCATATGAACTGTGGGCAGCATCCCTAAATCCTGTTATTGTCCTTCCACTACTATGAAATTCTGCAACGATCTACTACGAAAAATAACTTCTGCTGTAGTGATGTCAGTTGGCAGGATGTTTGAATGCGTCATTTGTCCCCACCATAAAATTATCATTATAAGTAGAAGGGTAATAGGGAACAATGTTCTTTGACATGGAATACCCCAACAGTGGGTTGCTGGGTGTTCCTAGACACGCCCATCGAGTCGACATTATACCACCAATGGTAGTGGATGGACTCACCAAAACGAGTTCCAAAATGTCCCCACGAGAAACTTTAAAACGAAATTCTAAACTACAGCGATCGCATGTCAATAACAAACCCCATTTTTACATTTCTCTATATAATGTGACACTATTCCCTTTATAATGACATGCTAATCATTGTATAATGACAATAACCCCTCACCTCTTGTGGGTGAAAGGTCCCTCAAAGGTCAACTTTTTGTTATTTTAGTATCCTCACACACACACCCACACAAACACAAATCTAAATTATCTTATAAATTATCTTTTTTACTTAATGTGATGTCACGAAGGGGTCACGCAGACACCCGGCCTAAAACCCAGAGGGGCAATAAGATGTTGAAGCACAGTGGCAAGAAACAACTCCCCTGAAACGCAGAGTCCCTCGGGGGGGGCGGAGGGGGGGGGGGGGGGGGCTGCACCGGGCGGAGATTATTAAGGCCACATCCGGACATTCAAACGCTAAGTTGACCAGCAGGTAGAAAAGACCTACGCCTCAGGAGTCAATGTAAATGTCAGTTGGCTTTTCAGAACGGGGTGTTCAAAATTATCACGGTGGTCATTTTGGTGCAGAAGGCAATATGCTCAGGACAAAATTTAATAAACGTACATTGGCTTTTCATAGAAAACATGTTAGAGACAAAAATAGCAAAGCAGACATTTCAGCTGTGGGCAACGACAGCAGGAGTTGTCAAGAATAATCTAGATCAGCAACACAAGTAGGTAGCTGGAACCAGGTAGCTAACGAGGAGAGATCGTTCGAAGGTGTCAGGCCTGGTTGTCCTGAGGCATGTTCCAAGGGCCTGGCAACCCCATAAATGGTGGAATAAAAATAAAAACACTTTCTCATTTAGTTCACCCCAGAACTTAAGGAGTTAAAGTCAGCCATCCAGAATGTCCACGTAAACCACAAGTGTATTTAAATCAAACCGGGTTTCCCACTGCCCCTGCCCCTGGTGGATGGGTTTCACTCACACCGGAAAACTGAGCTTCTGCTGAGACCAGGCTGAATCTCACACGCCCACACGCTCTATGACAAACACGGCATTGTATTGGGCAGAAGACAGACGATAGTCTTGATCCGCGGCTCCTCGACACACAGATATTTCAAATGGTAAAACAGGGTGTGTTTTTGTCTGTGTCTGTGGTGTGCGTGTGTGTGTATTGGGGTGGGGGTCCCCCAGTCAGTTTTTGCCTCTATATTTCACACAGCCATCGACTGCAGTCAATTCAACATGACTGCATTTGTACCATGGTGACTGTGCGTGTGTGTGGGGGCGTCTTTGCGCGTGTGTGTGTGTGTGTGCACACGTGTTAGACAATAAGTTTGTCTCTGGGCCAATTAAATCAGTTGTTATTGAACTTAGTAACCTCTGCTGTGATTGCAACATAATTCAGGTCAGGAACTAATTTCAAAAGCATTGACCTGCGTTGCGGCCAAAACTCCGCTCCGTTCAGTACGAGGAGAACTAGGCGCATAGAACTCTGATCAAAACGAGTGCCCTTCACGAGGAATTTGGGTACCATTTGGGACGTAGCCGTGGGTTACAAACCCAAGCTGCATTCATTATCACACTGTTTATGCGTGGACGCTGTGGCTGACGTTTGAATTCACACACAGGCGTACACACACAAAGGCACACACACCAATAAACACACAAACAGCGAGTGCTTGATACAGTACATTGAGAGCAGTGTGATAGTAATGGAGGGGTTTGGGCTCCAGTCCTCCCGGGTGGGGCTGGCTGTTTTTCATCCCAGCTGAGAGGCACTCTGCTGGGCCTCTCCTCCTAGACCTCCTCTCCACTACTCTTCCAGAGCAAGTCCATACATCCTCCAGTCCTAGACATTTATGGGCTCCCACTGGGATATATAAACATTCAACCACTGCGGGCTACATAGAGACACGCACACACACACACACACACACACACACACAAGCTAGCACAATCTGGATCGATAGAGCTGCAAATTAACCAATGAAGCGGGCATCCATAGAATTTGATGACCAGTAGATTACAGTGTGTGTGTGTGTGTGTGTGCATTGCTAAAGATCCAATTCTGTTAGTCTTAGGTACCAAGATGAGATGGACCATCATCAAGTACTGATCACGGCTTCAGCTGAGTATACAGTGTGTTTGTGCCTGGTTAGAACCAAATCCTGCACCTCCAATATCTCACCAGGGACCCGTCCCCAAATGCCACCCTATTCCCTCAGTAGTGAACTCCATATGACACTACTGTCTCCTTAGTGAACCATTTATGTGACCGATTTTGTGCGCAGTACGTTACGCATTATAGAAGTATGTTTTAATGCGCATGAGCTGGAACAAACACTCAGGCCCTCCAGAAGTCAAGTGGCACTCTTGAAGATTAGCAAAAATGCTTAGAAGAATTGTTGTTTATCAGCTTGATCTTAAACTCAAAATATGAGAGAAATCTCTACTTTTAATTGAAGTAAAAGGGTAAAAAAAATCTTATTAGGAAATGTAATATTTTCTCAAAGTATATAAATAAGAGCATTAATTCAGTCTTCGGGTTCTCACTTGTGGATTCTTCTCTTCAGCTCACTCCACATGTTTTCCACAGGGCTGAAATTGATCTGCATTGTATCCTCTATTGACAGGGGTGTGTCCAGGAGGTGGCAATGGCCACCACTGAAATCTGAATTGGCCACCCCAAAAACTCTGATCTGATAGGCCGTTACTCAAGTAGATCAACTCAATAGCGCAGGCCCATTGGCCATTGTGCAACTAAGAGCTGATCTGATGTCAGTGTTATATCTTTCTCAAGTACATTTGGAACTGTTAATCTGATTCCGGTACAGGCACCTTCTAGACACGCAGTGAGTTCCTGGATGTACGGACAGCGTCTACTTTTGAAACTAGACTGACCAATGAAACACCAGTAGACCGGTTGGTTGTTTTTTACTTGACTAGAATGGATAACTTTTCACCTTAACCTTTAGGTGTATCATCTTGGTGTTTTAACTAACAATGATAATCAGCGGACTTAAAGTTGACGTTGCAACTCGTTTGACATGATCCTAGTTTTTCAGAAATAAAACACGTTGCCTCTCTGGTGCTATTTTAGCTAGCTAGCTGCAGTACGCTAATGTTAGTGTGTTACCTCAGGTTAGTTAACCGGCTGTCTAGCTAGTTTTGAGTTGGGCGCCGAATAAACCAAGGCAACATTGACCTGTTTTCACTCGTAGAATAAGCCAACCAAGAAAACAATACTTTAACAACATTAAATGTTGAACACCACATTCCACACAAACTGTTCTTTAGTTGATGTTCTAGTTAAGCAAAATAAAAGTCAGCTCTAAGCACAGTCATTGCGGTCATCATAACAGCTTCCATTTTGGTCTTAAGGCATTTTATCTGGGAGTGTCCATCGAGATAGTCTTTCCAGCACAGACTGCTGTGGCATTTGTAGGTAAACGAACTAACCTTTTCCCCATTTGTTGTTTTCATCTCACCTTTCAAAAGTTTTAAAACTAAATTGAATACGACATGTTCAAGTTCACCTACCGGTGTCCTTGTAACGGATTGCATTTTTGTCATTAGATTCTTTACGGAAGCGTGACCAGCAACATGCAGACGAAGAGGACCGGATCCCATTACCAGGGCCCATCAGTTAGGAGGCTCCGACTGTGAAAGGGAGCCTCTTACCCCTGGAAACAATCTCACATCACCCAACGCCATATCTAGACCATATCTCGTTTTCGATAATGCTTGCATTCAATTCTACATTATAAACAATGAACCTAATGGTCAAATCACCAAACACATTGTCTATACTCCGCCAAACACAGCCACTTTCCTGCTGGTGTTATAAAGCCTGTAACTTTACTAATCTTGATAACGTATCATTTGCAGAGTGTTTCACAATCCAGCGCATTGGGTCTGTCACGGATGGTATACTGGCGGAGAGGAGGAACCAGGCGCAGGCAGAGTTGGCAGTTGATGTTGCAGTTCAATAGAAAAATAAACACTGAGCACAGAAACAAACTGAATGAAAAGCAAAGGTTGAAACAGAACAAACCACTCACCACTGACCGTGAAAACATACGGAGACAGGGAACAATGACCGAAAAGTGAGGGAGAAACATTTAAACACATACTGATGACTAATTGGGACCTAGTGTGAGTGATGATTGGAGACAAGCCACAAAACAAGTCCGGGATGTGTTCAAGGATGAAAGGAAACCGGGAAAAGTGGGAGATGACGGAGCTGTCTGTCACCTCACCCTCACAGGGTCCAGTGCAGCCACATTTAAATGTACAGGTGCTGGTCATAAAATTAGAATATCATCAAAAATCTTCGGAGATACTGAATTTGGGATTTTGATTAGTTGTCAGTTATAATCATCACAATTAAAATAAATAAACATTTGAAATACATCAGTCTGTGTGTAATGAATTAATATAATATACAAGTTTCACTTTTAGAATGGAATTACTGAAATAAATCAACTTTTTGATGATATTCAAATGTTGTGACCAGCACCTGTATTTCCAAGAACTATTCAAGGTAACAGGAAAAGGGCATTAAATGACTCTTGTTACAAAAATCATCCATGGCTTGAGTACTCCCAAAGCCAGAATTCACCCATGACTTCCTGCTTTCAAAAGAATGGTGCATACATAAAAAAGGGTCTGAAATACTTGACATGTAGCCTACAATATGCAAAAGTTTGTCATCAATCAATATACGAAGAGTTTTTTTAATTTGCGGATTGTATTTCAGCTTGCTCTTAGAAACCTAAAAACATATGAGCAGAACAGACTTTGATTATTACAGTTTTTACATGTTACTTAATAAAGTGAAACAACTAAATACTTTGCTGATGTTAATATCATCATTTCTAAGGATGACCCTAAAAAAAGACTACCTGACCTGCAAAGAGATGTTAGCAATAGTTACCTGTAGGGAAATGGACATTATAACATCTGGGCATTAATGCAGATCTGGAATAGACCTGGTTGAATGCATAAATGCAGTGGTTATCAAATATCTCCTGGGGACCCCCATTCCATTAGATGTATTCCAGAGCACCTCTTTCAACGTGTCAGCCAATTGGCTGCTTTATTCAGGTGAGCTACTTCAGGGTAACAAAAACATTTTTAGACTGATGGGTATTCCCAAGAAAGATGTGGGTACGACTGACCAATGCATCATTTCTTTCATACAATCATGATGGGTGGAAAGTAGAATGTTGCGTCTTGATTTATCTTGAAATAGCTGAGTTGGTAGTGATATCTCTTTCAAGTGAGCAGCAAACGGCACAATGATATACAGTCCTGACCTTGAATGCAAACCCTAACAATACATTTGGAATTGTTTCGTTTGAACAGGGAAAGGATCGAATTATGAGTTAAAACCTTTAATGTATTGAATGATGACAATTCTAATGAAAAAAACATCTATATTGTGGTTTAAAATCTTATGCCCCCCCCCCCCACCTAAATGGGGTCTGTGCCCCACCTTGGCCACCACAGTCAAAATCTTCAGGACACGCCCTGTCTATGGGGGGGGGGGGATCCTGGGGCGAATGTGGTTCTGTGGTGAGGTTTATATGATTATCCAGGTCCTCTGGAACACAACAGAAACCACATTGGCACTCCTGTTGGTAGTTTACTGCAGTACTCAAACACAAGCCTTTCCGTATTTACGCTAGATGAGAACGACACGATCCCAGTGATCTCATCCAGCTGAAGGTTACATGAAAAAGAATGAGCTTTTCTAGCGGCTGCAGAAAAATTTACTTCAAATGAGAGCTTAAAATCAGAAAAGAAATCACATTAACGTTGCTCAAACTAGATAATGTATTTGTCCTCTTGCTCAGTTGTGCATCGGGGCCTCCCACTCCTCTTTCTATTCTGGTTACAGCCAGTTTGTGCTGTTCTGTGAAGGGAGTAGTACACAGTGTTGTATGAGATCTTCAGTTTCTTGGCAATTTCTCACATGGAATAGCCTTCATTTCTCAGAACAAGAATAGACTGATGTTTCTGGCCATTTTGAGCCTGAAAATGAACCCACAATTGCTGTTGCTCCAGATACTCAACTAATCTAAAGAAGACTAGTTTTATTCCTATTTTAATCAGCACAACAGTTTTCAGCTCTGCTAACATAATTGCAAAAGGGTTTTCTAATGATCAATTAGCCTTTTAAACTTGGATTAGCAAACACAACTGATGGCTGCTGACAACAGGCCTCCGTAAATGTTCCAGAAAAAAATCAGCCGTTTCCAGCTACCACGGTCATTTACATCATAAACAATGTCCACACTGTATTTCTGATCAATCTGATGTTATTTTAATGGACTAAAAAATACTCTTCTCTTTCAAAAACGAGGACATTTCTAAGTGACCCCACACATTGTAATGGCGGCGCATATTCAGACATTCTATGCTTTATTGGACAGGAAAAGGAGGAGAAAGAGAGTCGTTCTTGCTGACAAGAGAAGTGGACTGGAGTCAAATCTAGGCTGCAGCCATGTGTGTGCACTCTTTCTCCATTCCTTTATCACACTTCACTCCTTCAAAATGAAGCTAACCGAACTGCTACCTCATCAGCGCACCAGCTGAGCATCCATCCATTCTGCATGCGTGTGTTTATGTCTTACCGTTGTCCTGCCTTTGGCCGTTAGTGTAAAACCTGGCTAAGTAACATTAACGTGGACAAACAAACTGAATCTCCAGTTTTACGCTTGTGAACCCTCACCGGATGTCCTGTGGACCTCTGTTGAACCGTGAGACCAAGACGCGTTTCAAGGAGAACTGCCGTGTTTTTAACGAGGCGGCGTTTAGGAGCACTCTGCACTGTCTCTGATTATGTTGTTCAACTGCCACTTTGAGTGTGGCTGAAGACGCTGGGAATAATTGCACATCAGATAACGCTTCTGCAAATGAGCTTGGGGATGATATATTTCAGACTCGAGACGCGTATAAGTCTGTTTTTACTTGGGGCAGGGAATCGAATGGAGTCAGTCATGAGAAGGGCCCTGCAGGCAGATAAACCCAAGTCACACCATTTAGTTCCTAGTTCACAAAAGTAGACAAGATCTATAATGCACCCCTGATAATTTGGACAAATGAACATGCTGACACAGATCCAAACAGCACAAATGCAATTAGCAAGTTTGCCGGGTGGTTCATCAGTGGGCATGTTAAAGTCACCAATGAGCAGATTAAAACTAGATACAGAACACAACCAAGTGAGTAGTTTTGCAAAGTCACTGAAAAAACATAATTGTAATTGTAGAAGTTCAGTTCAGTTTTTGATGTAAATGTTCTGCACTTTCAATTCCGAGTGAAAGATTATTCCCCTCCATCCCATCTACTTTGGTGGACAGTAGCCGAGCCAAAACGTGTGGCTTAGGTTAGTAGCATGTTATCAATGGGTTGTTACCAAATCTGTCCGGCAAGGCAAATCAGTACTTAAATCTACAATGAAATCTGCTAAATAGGGAGCTGGGTGGGTCTGCAAATTGCCCTGTCAACCTGCCAGAATGTGGACCCTACGGCGGGGATGTGGCTGTCCTGTATGGTAAGGGGCCCGGCCTGGGGACGGGACTATGGAGGTTACCTGAGGTGGTGATGCTCCAGGTTCTCTGGATCTGTGGGGGTTGTGTTCATGGGCCAGGTGAACATTGTGCCAGAGCACACATTACCAACTATGTGCTATGTGTAGAATCCTTTGATACATAGAATCATTTTATATTTAGAATCCCTTTATATAGAGAATCATTTTATATTTAGAATCCCTTTATATAGAGAATCATTTTATATTAAGAATCCCTTTATATAGAGAATCATTTTATATTAAGAATTCCTTTATATAGAGAATCATTTTATATTAAGAATCCCTTTATATAGAGAATCATTTTATATTAAGAATCCCTTTATATAGAGAATCATTTTATATTTAGAATCCCTTTATATAGAGAATCATTTTATATTTAGAATCCCTTTATATAGAGAATATTTTTATATTTAGAATCCTGTTATATATAGAATTGTTTACATATTGACACCTCCACAAAGGATTCTACATGAAGTCCAAAAAGATTCCACATTGACGGAGTGTGGCATTTCCCCTCTATATGGTAGAAGGGTGGACATCTCTTGCTTTTGTGCAGGATAGACATTACATAAGATGGGGGTTGGGGAAGATTGGGACCCCAGGAAGAAACCTAGAGAGGAGCCAGACTCTAAGGGGTGGCCGGTTCATTCTTGGCTGCGTGTGCAGTTGGTTACGTCCTGGGTTGATGTGAGACTCTTTCTACAGTGGAAGATGGACGGTGGCGGCTGAGCATCTTCCTCAGCAGGTCCTGATGTTGCCTGTGGCTCCAACCTAAGTCTGCGCACCTCCTCGCCAAGGTAGTGGTCATCCACCGCACGTCGAGGGAGGTGTCACGCAGGTGTCACCCGTGATGTAACCGTGCTGAGGACTGCGTCGGCCGGAATGTGACCCGCGGCAGTCATAGAGGATCAGTGGCGTCCGAGACCTGAACCATCACAATGTCATTATTCTGTCAACACCAATATCTCATTTCTCAGAGGGGGGCGGGGGTTCAATCAATGTTCCACCTCATTGATTTACTTCCTGAGATGTTCGGCTGGCCTTGTGGAGGGCTGTTTTCCAGACATTTGGACGCTAACAAAAGGTTGACTTTGAGTCCTCTGAATGTACCATGTACTCTGCCCTCTCGGGGATCCTCTCGGCAATTTAGCTACGGATTTCTTTCCTCCTGACTCAGTTGTAACATTTTCTGGATAAATTATTACACGGCCTCTGCAACAACGCCTGGAGAATGCATCCATCTTCCGCTCTGTGGTGACCGCTTTGAACAAGACACTTTGTTCTGGAACGATGTGCATTTGACTCTTGAAGAGTGAACTAATGCACACATATGAATGCACTTTCGTGGTGGGGGGGGATAAAAACTTTTATGAATAATACAAATATAGATGTTGAAATGTGCTCTCAATATTTTACTGTGCACAACCTCTCACAATGTCCACAATGTTGGCGCCACCCTTTAGAGTGGCCCCATGTTTGTTTGTTTGTTTGTTTGTTTGTTTGTTTGTGTCATACAACGTCGCATTGATGATCTTTCCCCAGCAGGTGGGCAGTGCAGGTTAATCAGGACCAAAACAAGCCCGGGACCTGAACACTTCCTTTCCCCGTGACGTGCTCCTCATTAGCCTGCCATCTGCTCTACAGAGACTAATAGGACTGTTCTGGCCACATCACGACACCTCCCAACTGTCACCTGCTAATTAAACATCTGCACTGTATGGCACCCCAAACTCTGCCGTCCCCTGAATCTGGGAAGACGCATTAAGCACCTATATTGGACCGTATATCTGTTAATGCGCACGTAAGCTGTTAATTATTTGTGTAGCATTTACTTTCACCGCTCACGTTCCTTCATCTTATGGACTTACCGTTTTTGTATAATGTGAGTATGTTTTGTGTGTATTCTGAGTATGTTTTGTGTGTTGTTGGTATCTTTTGTGAATTCTGAGTATGTTTTGTGTGTTGCTGGTATCTTTTGTGTATTCTGAGTATGTTTTGTGTGTTGCTGGTATCTTTTGTGTATTCTGAGTATGTTTTGTGTGTTGCTGGTATCTTTTGTGTAATCTGAGTATGTTTTGTGTGTACCCTGAGTATATTTAGTGTGTATTCTGAGTATGTTTAGTGTGTATTCTGAGTATGCTTTGAGTGTATTCTGAGTATATTTAGTGTGTATTCTGAGTATGTTTAGTGTGTATTCTGAGTATGTTTAGTGTGTATTCTGAGTATGTTTAGTGTGTATTCTGAGTATGTTTTGTGTGTTGTATGTAAACTTTTCCGCAGGACTATTTGAAAAACTACACAACAGCCTGCCAATGCAAACCGCTTCAGTTTTGCATAGGGATGATTTTAAAAACACAAAACTGTTAGATTATTTTATGTTGTGTTTATTTGTGTTTACTTTAAAGTTAGAAAGTCAGAAAAATGTATTTTAACAGTCTTTCTCAAGTGGCCCAAGACGTTTGCACCAGTACGGTACATCTTATTACATTTCTTATTGAAAGTCCCACTTGTACATTTAATGTTTCTCTGAGTGGCAAGTTACTGGTGAACAAAGAACCAATGTGACAGTGTTAAGAGACCTAGATAGAGAGAAAGAGAGAGAGAAAGAGAGAGAAAGTGAGAAAGTGAGGGTAAGAGAGGGAGAGAAAGAGAGGGAGAGAGAGAGAGAGGGAGCGATGGAGAGAAAGAGAGAGAGAGAGAGAGATTTTTAGATTAAAGAAAGATTTGTATCTTTCTTTAATAAGACATCTACATTACATTAAGAAATCCCCACCCACCCCCAGCACACACACAACCCAACCCCCATAAAAACACATGGTGTGTTTCTACACAAACATCTTACACCACACACAAATACATACCTCAAACCCAAATCACAACTGGACCTCAAAGCCCCCTTGTCCAACCACACAGACAGCGCCCCCAAGTCCCCAAACCCCCTCAAATAGTTCAACACTGTCATTAAGTTTGTAAAATTCAAACTCGACCCTAAGGCACGCAGAGACCAAACCCCTAAATAACAACACCGGGTCCGTAACCCCTAACCCCCTGACCCCATGACCCGGTTCCACCTTGTCAACAGTCAACTTAGTTTGGGCAAACAAAAAATTCAACAAAACACATTTGCTCTTCTCCTCCTTTGAATACCGAGGTCCCATCACAAACATCTCTAAACAAAAACACTCCCCCAACCTCACACACACAGATTCCAACAGTGACATCAACGGCATCAACCCAGCACATACAGAGAAGACATGTTGGAGAGTCTCAGCCATCATACAAAAAGGACAGCCTTCCTCAAGCCCAGGGTCAACTGGAGTCAACCAGCTATTGGTGGCCAGGGCCCCATGTAAAACCCTCCACTGGAGGTCACCAGACCGTTTGGGAGCTGGGAGTTTGTAGGGGCAAGGGCAAGAGTGGGGCATTGCTGTGTGGGACACAGGGGGGACAGGGTACATCCTAGGCTTCCTGGGGGGTTGGAATGAGGTAATGATTAAGGGATTCATGGGATTAAGATTTTAGGGGTGTATCTGGGATCAGAGTGTTGGGTCACGAGGAACTGGGTGGGGGTGTCTCAGGGCTGATGATGTGGAGGTGGCTCCTCTCCCAGGTGTCATACCGAGGACAGGTGCTGATCATCAACAACTTGGTGGCGTCCTCCATGCGGTATCGAGTTGCTGTTCCTGACACAGCATCCACCACCACACCGCTCCCTTCCTTCTCTACAGTCCTCACTGGAGAATCTCCCACCACAACCTTCTCCACTGCAACAGCACTATCCACTGATACCACAACCTCTGTACCATCAACAACACCAACTAACACCGTGGGCTGCACACCATCTCTCAACCCAGCCACACATTCCCGGGCACCACGACCCCTCCAGGTCTGCTGTCCCAAACCGGAGCTACAACCGGCCACCACAGGGAGATCCCCCTCCCTACCTACCGGGTGGACACTCCGCCCGGCAGCCACCGGCGGCTGCTGTCCCTGTCCTTGAATCCTGTGCGGACAGGCAAACTTCTTATGTCCCAGATCACCACATTCAAAACAACGCAGACTGTCTGTACCGGCAAAACCTGCGTACACGCCATCCCCGTGACGGATCTTAAAAGAGACATTGAGCTGCTGATCTGCATTTTTGAGAAACATAAACACCTGCCTACGAAAGGAGACAACATGCTTCACTGATTCTGCCCAAAACCCCACCGACAGGACACGAAAACCGCTAGCTACTTTATCAAACCAAACCAGCTCCTTTCGGATCTGCTCATCCGTAATGAACGGCGGCAAATTCGCCACAACAACCCTATTCGAAGGTGTAGAAACAGTCGGAAACAAACAACAATTCATTCCTAACAAAAAGCCCACTAGCAATCAGCGTACCTACCAAGGCTGCTTTCTTCATAAACACAATAACTGCTTTGTTCATTCTAGACGACAAGTGAATATGTTCAGCACCTCCCTGTTCGCCAACGGCCAGCAGAACCTCCTCAACTCCATCCACCGGTACACACCTGAAACCATGCCTAAGCGACATCCCCTCCAGCAATAGCGGCTGCCATACCGTCAAGACCCAAACAAACTAAACTGCCCCTGCAAAACCTACGCGCCAATATGGTATGAAGAGAAATTAAGGAACCAAAAGTTGGAAACAAAAAATCATACAAAACAAAATCAAACCTCCAAAAATCCTCACAGCCCAATCTCCCAGCATGCAACACAGAGAGAGAGAGAGGGAGAGAAAGGGAGAGATGGAGAGGGAGAGGGGAGAGGGAGAGAGGGAGAGATGGAGAGGGAGAGGGGAGAGGGAGAGAGGGAGAGATGGAGAGAGGGAAAGGGAGAGGGAGAGATGGCTCCAGGTAAGTCCTAGTGTTCTGTGTCGGGACAGAAACAGCTGTCACCTGCAGGCAATACAGCTGTGTGACAGATTCAACAACTCTGCACACACACACACACACACACACACACACACACATAGACACATTCAATCAGAAGACACAAAGACACACACACACACCTATGCTAGTCCTCAAATACAAGTACCTTGACCTGCACTCCATCAGTAAAACTGTGAACAATGGTCACACACTCCCCACACCTCCACTCATCCATATCTCTCTCACCACAACTCCACTCATCCATATCTCTCTCACCACAACTCCACTCATCCATATCTCTCTCACCACAACTCCACTAATCCATATCTCTCTCACCACAACTCCACTCATCCATATCTCTGTCACCACAACTCCACTCATCCATATCGCTCTCACCACACCTCCACTCATCCATATCTCTTTCAACACAACTCCACTCATCCATATCTCTCTCACCAAAACTCCACTCATCCATACCTCTCTCACCACACCTACACTCATCCATATCTCTCTCACCCCTCCTCCACTCATCCATATCTGTCACCACAACTCCACTCATCCATATCTCTCTCACCACAACTCCACTCATCCATATCTCTCTCACCACAACTCTACTCATCCATATCTCTCTCACCACACCTCCACTCATCCATATCTCTCTCACCCCTCCTCCACTCATCCATATCTCTGTCACCACAACTCAACCGTTTCTTTATCTCCACATCGCTGCTCATCCATTTCTTTCTTGCCACACCTCTACACATTAAATTAGCTTCTTTGTTCATGTTATTCTCTGTGACAATGGGATGAGTTGAGAAGGGATGAGTTGAGAAGAAATTAGGAATCCTGCAGGACCACTTAAAGGGGCGGGCTATTAAGTAGGCTTCAAGGAACGACCACCTTGAAATCACACACGCACACACATTTAACGAGTCTGTGAGTTATGACCCTCGTCATGTGGGGCTTAGTGGTTCACACAGGTCTGTCTCCCTCGTGTGTTTGCGTGCGTGTGTGCGTGCGTGTGTGCGTGCGTGTGTGCGTGCGTGTGTGCATGCGTGTGTGCGTGCGTGCGTGCATGCGTGTGTGCATGCGTGTGCGCGATGTGTACCTCCCATCTTTGGAAGCGGAACTGGTTAACTGTTGAACGGCGCCATTTACATTTGAATCATCGACTGAGTGGTAAATCAACCAATGATTGGTCAGTGAATTGACTGAAGGGCAGTTGGAGGGTCTGTCTTGACAGCAGTTGGTTTATGTGCTGTCAGTCTCTGTCACGAGACAGTTGGATGCCCTGACTGACGAGGACCACTTGTTGCGTCTAGCAGATTTGGGAATATCATCTACACCTACATTATCGTCTACTCCTACATTATCATCTACACCTACATTATCAACGACACCTACATTATAATCTGCATGTCTGCCTGCAGACCTTTGGCAAGCCTCGGACACAGTTACACCTATCAGAGGCGTGATGCAGCTCTTCTGTGTGTTTATAAGACAGCTGACCGTACTGAGGGCTGTGTGGCCTGTCACAACATTGAAGGGGGGAGTCTGCGATTCATGAATATGGATGTGGCTCAGCCACTCAGAACCGGGTGGTAATTTATGTCCCTGCCAGTGGACGACCAGAGCCTCCTTGACCGTTTAGGACATGATGGAAACAAGAAGATCAGAGCGTACACACACACACACACACACACACACAAATACATACTCGACCCCCCTACAATTATCCATATCCTATGTAAATATGTATGATTTGTAGTTCATGTGTGTGTATATATACATGTGCGTGTATGTACGTGTGTGTGTGTTCAGTGCAGTGGCTCTTTGATGTGGTCTGGTCTTTGAACGCTTTCCAACATGGCTGTCCAAAACCTGAGCCTGACACACACACACACACACACACACATGCACATGCATAGACACAGGAGAGCGTAGCGTCAGTTAAATCCTCTCCACCAGCCTGTCTGTCTCCGCTGCTGTGTGTGTGAACATCAGATAGACTAGTAAATGTTCTCTCCTGCCAACAGAAAGATGAGAGCATACTGTACACAAAGACTACCTTTCAAATAGCAACCCCCCCCCACTCTCTCTCTCCATTGCTCTCCCCTTCTCTTTCTCTACCTCTCCCATCATTGTTCTCCTCTTCATGTGTCTTTCTTGCTCCGTGCGCGTTTGTGTGCATGTATGCTTGTCAATGCACAAAACACCCTCGTAGTCTGTGTTCCCTTCTCAGCACAAACAGCAGTCAAACCATGTTGACAACAACATACAAGGTGGACGTAGTGAGCGGCTCGGATGATGTCATATCTGTGATGTCATGCCGGTTGGACGTAGCGAGCGGCTCGGATGATGTCATATTTGTGATGTCATGCCAGGTGGACGTAGCGAGCGGCTCGACTGATGTTATATTCGTTATGTCCTATTAGGTAGATATGGTCAGTGATTCGGAGGGTGTCATATTTGTTATGTCATACTGGGTAGTCATAGCACCGTGGATGATGTCATATCGTTGATGTCATAATGAGAAAACATAGAAAGCGACTGGGACAATTTCATATTGTTGATGGCATATGTACTGGACATAGTCAGCGACTCAAATTATGTCATATAGTTCATGTCATACTGGGTGGACAGTCAATGGCATGGATGACGTCATATCGTTGATGTCAGACTGGACCGACACAGCCATTGGCCTGGATTGTGCCACGACGTTGATGTCACAGGGGGTGAGATAAAAGGGCTTGTAATAATCAGTTCATTTGCATAAAGTGAGAGATTCACCTTTATGTTTTCAAAGACAACTGGTATTATTACTTTTTCTCTCCGGACACACTCTCTTCCGAAACTTGTCTCATCTCGTCTATCTGAATATCAGACAGGCTCACGACAAACACAGGTTGTGGAGATCTTGTCCTTGTAATTACTAAACTAATGAATAAATCAGGTTTTATTCTGATTATGTTCATTCAGATTCCTCTGGAGAAGCTGTGTTACCTCAGGGGAAGACAAGAGAACAAGAAGTCTATCACTCACACCCCTCCTCCCCCCTCCTCCCCCCTCCCTCCCTCCCTCCCTACTCCCATTCATCCCTCGCCTCTTTCCACTTAACTCCTCAAGGCTGAGGATCAGAGGGTAGAAGGTACACAGCGAATGTACTGGAAAGACCTCAGGCAGCTCAGCTTCTTTGTGAGGCCAGACACACACACACACACACACACAGCACCTCAACCGTGACCAAAGCTTCTAAACAGCTACAGAGAGGTCACACTTCAGGAGGGGGGGTGCACTGCTCTCAGACAGAGAGACGTCAGTCTGTTAAACAGAACCACTCCCCCGGGGCTTAATGGGACATCCCGTGTACGAGGCCAACCCAAACTGGGAGATTAAGGGCCCACCTGTCTACTTCTGAGTACTGATCCAAGAGTGTGAGTGTGTGAGTGTGTGAGCAATCCAAGGTCATCCTTTCGTTTTAAGTGAGATCTGCCAGCCTGACTGAACTGTTTGCATAGTGCGAGTGGTATGTGTGTGTGTGTGTGTGTGTGTCTAATGAGGTGCATCATTTGGCGTGACTCCATAACCATAACAACGGGCGCTTGCTTCTCTCTAAAACCAACCACAGGAGGCTGGCGCCTTTCCCAAACTGAATCCCGACTCCGCTCTAGGGCCCTCTACTGTAGGCAGGATACACAGTGCCTTGGGAATCTGCAGGGTTCATCTGTAAATGTGTCATTTTAACACTCTGTATGATAAAAGTATTGGCTGGCAAAATCTGACTATTCATATTCAAATCAGAGAGAGACACAGACAGGGAAGGAATGAGATGGAGAGGTGAGGTAGAATGAGAGAAAGACTGTGTGTGTGTGTGTGAGAGAGAGAAAGAGATGGAGAAAGAAGGATAAGAGAGAGGGGGGGAACGAAAAAGAGATATGTGTGTGTGAATGAGGAAAAGTGAGATGGGGAGATGAGAGAGAGTGTGTGTGTGAGTGAGTGAGAGAGACAGAGAGTGTGTGTGTGTGTGAGTGAGAGAGAGAGACAGAGAGAGTGTGTGTGTGTGTGTGTGAGTGAGAGACAGAGAGAGTTGGGGAGAGAGGTGACATCATTAATGCAGCACAGCTCTCTAGTGGTGGAGATGAGAGGCACGTCTCGTCGGTTCCTAAGGAGACCAAACGCAGGTTCTCATTTCAAGGTTCTAAATCGGAATGCGACTTTCCCTGGTGGAGAACAAAGTCAAAACACTGACACAGACAGACAAGTGTTCGAATGTCATATTATTAGCCACGTACAGTGTTGTAACTATATGCAAACAGTTACACGTAAGACTGACAAGGGAAAATAAAGAGATAAATATTGGTTCTGTTTACCATAATGTTTGAGCTACACTGGTTGCCCTTTTCCCATGGAAACAGGTCACAAGTCACGCGGCCCCGCGATTTCACATTGCAGAAAATGTGGCCTGACAGATGCGTGAGCTCATCAGTGGTTGACTTGTTTTGAAATTCTCTGGGAATTGCGTGTCACTAATGTGGTTGTGCATTCGGTTGAAGGTGTCGGGAAGTGCAGCTCCGCTTCCACGTCACTCTGTGGGCGGCCTGAACGCAAGCCTGTCTGCCTCTGATGGCCTCCTTCACAGGGGACGTCATGCTCTCTGAGTCTGTGCCTGGCTAATCCTGGGTCAGTGCCACAGCGTCTGTGGGCTTGGACTCTAGGGGCCTCACGTCTTTTTGGTCGGAGTCCAGGGCCCCCGATGGTCCCGTAGCGTTTTCATTCTGTTTTCTTTCAGCCTAATGAGTTTGCACAACTGCACGCATCGCTTGCTCCGTTACACACGGAGGCCGCTGCTCGCTTTGCGATACGAGGCAGACCATCGACAGGCCTTCAACCCCCCCCCCCCTCACCGCCTACACACTCCTCCCGAACCACCGCCCCCCCGCCCCACGCCCTCCTCCACAGCGCCTGAGATGCCCGAGTCATCATTTAGCAGAACGCCTGCCCTCTCTCTGTCCGCGGCGCTGAGTGGGGGTCGAGCGAGCGTTTGAAAAGGAAATAACATCCTGAACTTCTTTTTTTCACACATTGAGCTGTTGACATTCCTCCTTTCTTACAGGGAAGGGAGGTTGCCCAACAAACCCCCATCCTGGCTCTTGGCCAAGTCTCCCTGTGTCTTTATATCCTAAAAACGTCCCGGTCCGTCAAAGTGGTCAGGTGTTCTGTTCAGGGCAAGGTCGCGTTCCAATTGGCTGTTTTTAGGTTGATTCTTTCCGTTGGGCCAAATAGATTTCTTTTTGTTTTCTCCCAGCTTGCTGTGGCACTTTGTTTGTGTCGGTCCCCTGTTCTTCTCTCTGCTCCTGTCTTTGTCTTTCTCTCTCTTCATCGCTTCATCTCTTCACCTCTTCATCGCTCTCCTCGTCGCCTGGATAGATGCCTGCCAACCGTAATCTAGTGATGTGTGTGTGTGTGTGTCTTATTCTCCAGGAGAGCCCGGCCAGTGTTGATCCCAATTAACCCTTTCCCCTCCTGTCCTTGGACTGACACCATACAACAGCACACTCACACTCACACACACACACACACACATACATCAGAGGATATTACACTATCATGATGGGGTGAGAGGGGGAGAGATTTTATCTTGTCTGGTGTGTGTTTGTGTGTGTGTGTGCAGAAATTACTTACCATGATATGTTCCACTGAGTGTGTTGAAATAGAGCTAAAGCTTATTATTCTCCTCACCACGCAGTAACACAGTCTCACATACACACACAAACACACACACACACACACACACAACCACACACAGTCACACACAGACACACAAAGTCTCACATACACACAAAAACACACACACACACAACCACACACAGTCACACACAGACACACAAAGTCTCACATACACACACAAACACACACACACACACACACACACACAACCACACAGTCACACACAGACACACAAAGTCTCACATACACACACACACACACAACCACACAGTAACACACAGACACAAAAAGTCTCACATACACACACAACCACACAGTTTCACACACAATTACAAACACACGCTCTAGCTCTACAGGTGAACAAAACAAATATGCTGGCGTGCCATGTTGAGTACACACACACACACATACAGACTGTCTCTGTGTATTGTATAGACAATGGGGACGGGTTTTATTCTGCTCAGTTAATTGCATTCCCAGGGCTATCGAGGTCCTCCACATTCTTATTAAATAACATAAGGCCCTGCAGAAGGGCCAGACACCAGAGGGCCACGTTTCACAACTCCACTCACCAGAGGGCCACGTTTCACAACTCCAGACACCAGAGGGCCACATTTCCCAACCCCACTCACCAGAGGGCCACGTTTCACAACCCCACTCACCAGAGGGCCACGTTTCACAACCCCACTCACCAGAGGGCCACATTTCACAACCCCACTCACCAGAGGGCCACGTTTCACAACCCCACTCACCAGAGGGCCACATTTCACAACCCCACTCACCAGAGGGCCACGTTTCACAACCCCACTCACCAGAGGGCCACATTTCCCAACCCCACTCACCAGAGGGCCACATTTCACAACCCCACTCACCAGAGGGCCACGTTTCACAACCCCACTCACCAGAGGGCCACATTTCCCAACCCCACTCACCAGAGGGCCACGTTTCACAACCCCACTCACCAGAGGGCCACATTTTACAACCCCACTCACCAGAGGGCCACATTTCACAACCCCACTCACCAGAGGGCCACATTTCCCAACCCCACTCACCAGAGGGCCACGTTTCACAACCCCACTCACCAGAGGGCCACATTTCCCAACCCCACTCACCAGAGGGCCACATTTCCCAACCCCACTCACCAGAGGGCCACGTTTCACAACCCCACTCACCAGAGGGCCACATTTCCCAACCCCACTCACCAGAGGGCCACATTTCACAACCCCACTCACCAGAGGGCCACGTTTCACAACTCCAGACACCAGAGGGCCACGTTTCACAAAAGAGGGTCCTTGTCCGTAGGTTTTATTGGTGTATATAGCCGCCCAGAGGAGGCTCGGTCAAGGTATCGCTGCATCCTCTTATGACTCCAGTACGTGCAGTCGCGCCAGGATTGTGGGTAATGTTGGGGAGTCACAAACTAAGGCATGGTGTTTTTTTAGCATCATAATGGAACACAATAAGGCTTGAGGTAATTAGAATGGTGATGACACCTTAGGCAGGTGAAAGGTCATACGCGTGTGATTTTTGGGGTGTATCGAGGCGTTCAGGGCGGAATCGGGGGTGACGTCCGCCAAGAGATTGTGGGGACCGGTTTGATGAAAGGTGCTTTTCTAAATAGAGTCAATTGTGGATGTTTTCGGTATGATCTGTGCCGGCACCGTTCTTAAGATGGAGACAGGAGATTCGTTTCAAATTTGTTTCAAATAACGTCGTGTAGCGAAGTGTAGTAATTAACATGGGATCCTGTCAGAGAACACACAGTAGTACTAACCTGGGCTAAACCTGCTATTTCTCCTCTCCTGTGCTCTCCTTTTTGTCCGGCACATCTTTTCCTGTTGTGTGAGTGTGTTTGTTCTGATATGTCAGAATGATGAAAGACACTGTAAGATGTTGAACTCACAGGACTCATTGCTGAATTGTCTTGCCGTGTGTTTGTGTGTATGAGTGTGTGTGTGTGTGTGTGTGTGTGTATGGGTGTGTGTGCATATGTGCGTGTATTGTTTGTCCGTTGTGTAATTTAAACTCTGTTGTGTTTAAGATCTAAGGTTTAATCAGAATTCCCATTCATCAATGGCAGCAGCTCTTTTCCTAGTGTTTCGCACAAAACATCAAACACAACATAAACCAGGATGTCAAAGCGCCGGTTCACGGCATCAGCACACACACACAAGATTAAAATACTTTACAATCCGATTCTAACTTGCCCGCGTTGTCCGAGCATGCAGACCTTTGGCGTTGTGTCCTGAAAACAAGCGTGGCGATGCTCACAGCAAGACACTCAAACTACCACCTAGTTGGTAGAACCGCTCACATGCATTTGTCGGCCCATTTGCACCTACTGGGTTGGTTATGGGGAAAGCACTGCGATTGTCTGTCTCTCTTAAACAAAAGAAAGCAACACATGGAGAACACAAACACACACACCAATAGAGTATACACCCAGTCAAGAGTCATGGACCCGTGGAATAACCAACATATCTCTCTCTCTTCATATCTCTCTCTCTCTTCATATCTCTCTCTCTCTCCATCTCTCTCTCTCTCTCTTCATATCTCTCTCTCTCTCTCCATCTCTCTCTCTCTCTTCATATCTCCCTCTCTCTCCATCTCTCTCTCTCTCTCTTCATATCTCTCTCTCTCTCCATCTCTCTCTCTCTCTCTTCATATATCTCTCTCTCTCTCCATCTCGCTCTCTCTTATGGCTCAAGGACAGATACATACACTCACTCATCTTCATTCTCTCATGGTTCGGAGGGCAGTGTAATGGCCATGAGATTGCTGTGACCTGCTGAACACATGCGGCTGCCCGCGCACACACAGAAACACACAGACACACACGCAGAGACAGACACGTGCACACACACAGACACACTCACAGACACATACACAGAGACACACACAGAGAGACACACACACAGAGACACACAGAGACATACACAGAGACACACACAGAGACACACACAGAGAGACACACACACAGAGACACACAGAGACACACACAGAGACACACACAGAGACACACACACAGAGACACACACAGAGACACACACAGACACACACAGAGACACACAGAGACACACACACAGAGACACACACAGAGACACACACAGACACACACAGAGACACACAGAGACACACACACAGAGACACACACAGAGACACACACACAGAGACATACACAGAGACACACACAGAGAGACATACACAGAGACACACACAGAGAGACACACACACAGAGACACACAGAGACATACACAGAGACACACACAGAGACACACACACAGAGACACACACAGAGACACACACAGACACACACAGAGACATACAGAGACACACACACAGAGACACACACACAGAGACACACACAGAGACACACACAGAGAGACACACACACAGAGACACACAGAGACATACACAGAGACACACACAGAGACACACACACAGAGACACACACAGAGACACACACAGAGAGACACACAGAGAGACACACACAGAGACACACACAGAGACACACACAGAGACACACACAGAGAGACACACAGAGAGACACACACAGAGACACACACAGAGACACACACAGAGACACACACAGAGAGACATACACAGAGAGACATACACAGAGAGACACACAGAGACACACACAGAGACACACACAGAGACACACACAGACTCCTGGGCTCCTAACTTGCTTTACTTTATTCAGGTTCTCAGTCCTGAGTATATGCTTATCCTTCTGCTTTCATCTCTCCCTCCCACTATCTTCCTCTCTTTCTCAGCATGATAAACCATTAATTTAATTTCCTGTTCAGCTGAAAACAAATTAGTCTCCATTGAAAACCACAAAGACACTCACACACACAAGACACACATTCACACCCTGCCCACTGATAAGACGTTTACTGTGTGTGTGTGTGTGTGTGTGTGTGTGTGCACAAATGTGTGTTCTCAAGTTCCTAGTAAACTGAGTTAGAGTTTTACACTATCTACGTGAGGAAATGTTGGAAGAGCGAGGACCTTTTGTCTGTTCCATATTTGAAAAATAAATGTTTTAGTATTAGGGTTAAGTTTAGGGTGAGTTTAGTTTAGGCATTAAAGCTACGTTATTGAGGTTAAGGTTAGGGTCACTCGAAGTCTTATTTGTATATACATGTATAATATATGATGTGTTTTCTGAAATGAGTCGAAGATTCCTCAGATGCTGTCCCAGAACAGTCGGGGGTAAGACAGGTGAAACTTTCAGTTTGAGCAAGAAAGTAGTAACTAATAATAAAAACTTATTAGGAACACCTGTTTGATTTCTCATTAATGCAATTATCTAATCAACCAATCACATGGCATTTGCTTCATTGCATTTAGGGGTGTGGTCCTGGTCAAGACAATCTCCTGAACTCCAAACTGAATGTCAGAATGGGAAAGAAAGGTGATTTAAGCAATTTTGAGCGTGGCATGGTTGTTGGTGCCAGACGGGCCGGTCTGAGTATTTCACAATCTGCTCAGTTACTGGGATTTTCATGCACAACCATTTCTAGGGTTTACAAAGAATGGTGTGAAAAGGGAAAAACATCCAGTTTGCGGCAAGTCCTATGGGCGAAAATGCCTTGTTGATGCTAGAGGTCAGAGAAGAATGGGCCGACTGATTCAAGCTGATAGAAGAGCAACTTTGACTGAAATAACCACTCGTTACAACCGAGGTATGCAGCAAAGCATTTGTGAAGCCACAACACGCACAACCTTGAGGCGGATGGGCTACAACAGCAGAAGACCCCACCGGGTACCACTCATCTCCACTACAAATAGGAAAAAGAGGCTACAATTTGCACAAGCTCACCAAAATTGGACAGTTGAAGACTGAAGTACGTTTTCTTCTGTTTTGGCAGTTTGACTTGTTGATCTGTTGTATTGATGAGTTTCTCCCGGTCACCTGTATGCGGATGCTGTGACAAGCATTGCATATCTTCCTTTTTTTCTTCATGCAAATTGTTTAAAAGTCAATAAAAAACCTCGAAACAATACATGAAATCTCCTAAATGAAGCATAATAGTCTACCACAGCACTTGAAATGCCCATTTAAATTGCTTATATTTTTCTTAAATATCTTAAATATCAGGGGTAATTTGAGAAAAGGAAGACAGTGAGGATATAATTCGGGTTTCTGTAGCTCAGTACAGTCCCACGCCACGCCAGTATGAAAACGTTGGCACGCTCTGCTGTCCATGTCTCGCAGGTGACTTGAAAGTAAAATGAGTAAATCGGCCGGATTGAACAACCGTACTCCATTTGCCGCTACATACCAATGAAAACGGACACGTGCACAAGGCTGGCACAGAGCCCCTGGTGTGTTACCGCCGCTCAGCCTCTCGTTGGAGCGGGTTAACCTGCCAGACCAAAGTCACGTATTGTTCTTTAGCTGTTAGAGTCTGACAAGTTGTTCATTTCTTTTGACAAATCTGGCTGCCAGCGGTGTCTGACGGGGTCACATTGAGTACAGCCCCTCACATTTATGTAAATATTTGATTGTATCTTTTCATGTGACAACACTGAAGGAATGACACTTTGCTACAATGTAAAGTAGTGAGTGTACAGCTTGTATAACAGTGTAAATTTGCTGTCCCCTCAAAATAACACAACACACAGCCATTAATGTCTAAACCGCTGGCAACAAGAGTGAGTAATTGGGCCCAATTAGCCATTTTCCCTCCCCAGTGTCATGTGACTAGTTAGCGTTACAAGGTCTCAGGTGTGAATGGGGAACAGGTGTGTTAAATTTGGTGTAATCGCTCTCACACTCCCTCATCCTGGTCACTGGAAGTTCAACATGGCAAAGAACTCTCTGAGGATCTGAAAAAATGAATTGTTGCTCTACATAAAGATGGCCTAGGCAAAAAGAAGATTGCCAAGACCCTGAAACTGAGCTGCCGCACGGTATAATGATACCAGTCAGGCGTTTGTGTGTGTGTGTGTGTGTGTGTGTGTGTGTGTGTGTGTGTGTGTGTGTGTGTGTGTGTGTGTGTGTGTGTGTGTGTGTGTGTGTGTGTGTTTGTTTGTGTGTGACTGTGTGTGTGTTTGTGTGTGACTGTGTGTGTGTGTGTGTGTGTGTGTGTGTTTGTGTGCACGTGTTATAGAGAGACGTAGGAAGAATAATTTATGAATCAGGACAAAACTATTGCAGATGAATTATTTTAAGTATTTTAAGTCCACAAATTGATATTCCAATATGAATTTGGGGAAACGGTCAGCATTGAGATAATTTGCTTTTGCTAGCATTAGCCTATTTAACTTTCAAATAAATGTTGCTGCTTCTTCTCTTACCTGAAATGAATATTCCTTTTTAGTAGGCTACTCCCTATTTGTAGAACGGTAACTCTGGGTCATATGAAATTAGGCTTTTCTATTCCGATGGTTGGTTGATTCACACATAAAAGGGGGACATCAATGTCGTTTTTTGCAAATACATTTGAATAATCCCTCTTTGTTCATATTTCATTCTCCCAATGGTGTTTTTTCACTGTCCGAATGTTTGTGTCAACCAGTGGTGTTTTTTCACTGTCCGAATGTTTGTGTCAACCAGTGGTGTTTTTTCACTGTCCGAATGTTTGTGTCAACCAGTGGTGTTTTTTCACTGTCCGAATGTTTGTGTCAACCAGTGGTGTTTTTTCACTGTCCCAATGTTTGTGTCAACCAGTGGTGTTTTTTCACTGTCCCAATGTTTGTGTCAACCAGTGGTGTTTTTTCACTGTCCCAATGTTTGTGTCAACCAGTGGTGTTTTTTCACTGTCCGAATGTTTGTGTCAACCAGTGGTGTTTTTTCACTGTCCGAATGTTTGTGTCAACCAGTGGTGTTTTTTCACTGTCCCAATGTTTGTGTCAACCAGTGGTGTTTTTTCACTGTCCCAATGTTTGTGTCAACCAGTGGTGTTTTTTCACTGTCCCAATGTTTGTGTCAACCAGTGGTGTTTTTTCACTGTCCCAATGTTTGTTTGAACCAGTGGTGTTTTTTCACGGTCCCAATGTTTGTTTGAACCAGTGGTGTTTTTTCACTGTCCCAATGTTTGTTTGAACCAGTGGTGTTTTTTCACTGTCCCAATGTTTGTTTGAACCAGTGGTGTTTTTTCACTGTCCCAATGTTTGTTTGAACCAATGGTGGGACTTGCAGCTGGTCCAGCGTTCCTGACCGTCTTTGACGCGCGCAAGCATTTTAGATACAATAACTGAATAACATGTAAGCCCATACAGCGGGCCAGTCTTGTGCGCGTTTCAAAACGTTGCCATTGAATGTGTCGCAGAGCGCGGTAGAGAAGCAGCCTCCATTGATTTCAAAGGCGTTGATGGCAGATGGCTGCTTGTTTGGCCACTCAAGACCATGGAGAGGAGAAAATAACGTGAGTCCTCTCTCTGACATCCCCTAACCTCTCGTTCATCCTCTATTTCATCCTATACCCTCTTTCTAATCCTCTCTCATTTTCTTTTTTCATCCTCAATTCTCTCTCATCCTCTGTCCTCTTCACCTGTCCTCTCTCATCCACTGTTATCTATCTATATATCTATCGCTCACTGACTGTCATTATTCATCTTCTCACCCATCCTCTCGGTTCATCTTTCAAGCTTTCCTCCCCTCTCCCTCCGTCTCCCTCCATCCCCTCCTCTCTCCAGTCTCCCTCCGTCTCTCCCCCTCTCTCCTTCCGTCTCTCCTCCTCTCTAATCTCCCTCCGTCTCTGTAAAACCTTGGGTAGAGTCAGATACATGGTGCTTATATTTGCATTGCTCCACACACGTGCACAGGTACTGCGAGTTTAATTGTGAAATACATTTTTTTTTATCCCTTTTCCTGCACATCTCAACTAACCCCTGGAGACACCTTCACAGACTGGGGTCACAGCCAGGGTTCATTAATTATCGACGGTGAACCCGGAGCAATTTGGGTTAAGTGCCTTGCTCAATCTACATGTCAGCATGTTATCGTTGGTTCCTGACCCAGCGCTCTAACCTCTAGACTAACTACCGCCAAGGGCGTTCTAAACAGTTGGCACAGTGCCCCAGGCTATTTGGTACTGTTTAAACTCACTACTATGTAGCTATATAGACTGTTATGGAGACCTCCCCCATTACTATGTAGATGTACAGACTGTTATGGAGACATGTTCTTTTTCACCCCACCCCCCTACTCTTCCCCATTCCATTTTCTCTCTTTTCAGTGAAAGCATTTGATTGGGGTGGATGTAGTGGGATAGAGGGGTGTATGTAGAGTTGATTGGGGGGGATGTTGTGGAATAGAGGGGTATATGTAGAGTTGATTGGGGGGGATGTCATGGGGTTCAGGGGGTGTTTCTCCAGGTCCTTGTAATCAGTGGATTGTTAACCTTTCCATCTCTGCTCTTTCGGCCTCTCTGTACACCTCTCAATCTGTTCCACCTTTTCTATCTTTTCATTCTCCCCCCTCCCTCCCTCCCTCCCTCCCTAATGCTCTCCCTCTCTCTCCCTTTGTCTCAATACACACACAATCATATATTTTCAAATGCCCTAACCATATACATAAAAAAAATAATCTAAACCTTAACTCCTAACCACTAACCGAAACATTCTGGCTTTCGATAGTAAAGTTGGAACACACTCACACGAGGGGGAGTTGACTGTCTATTGAATTCAGATTTCACCCTGCGGTTTATACTGCCATCTAGTGTCCATTTTGGGGGGGGGGTTTATGTCCATGCGTGACGTATCAGGATGTCTGATCTCACGCACGGAACCCAAAATAAAAGCAAAACCAGCGTCATCAACGCTAGTATCAAGCCGTGTTCATTCCCTTAAACAGTATGTGCTCATTTCCTCGCCCCATGTGCTTGTTCCTGGTGCCCAGTTAAATGTTTAAGAAAACCAAAGTGTTTTTTGCAGTCAATGGTATGGTTTCACTGCACTGTGGATGGTATAATGTTTCTTTAACTCTTCAGGTCGAGTGAAACCCTTCCCACAAGTAGAGCAAATATGAGGCTTTACCCTGTGTTCCGCATGGACCTCCTGATGTCTTTTCATAATTGAAGTAGTAGAAAACAATTTGCCACGATCAGGGCACTGGTAGAGTTTCTCTCCAATGTGAAGTCTCAGATGTTGGGTTAACTTTCCGGATGCCCAAAGCCTTTCCCACAATGCCGGCAAACAAACGGTTTCTTTCCAGTGTGGGTTCTTTGATGCGTCTTCAGTATTGAATCTCTTCCCACATTCAGAGCACAGGTGAGGTTTGGAGTGAGTTAGCTGGTGTTTTGTCAGTTGTGTTTGTGTAACAAAACTCTTCTCACACTGATGACAGGAATGGGATCCATCTCTTGAGTGTGTTTCGTCTTTATTTTTCACACAAGACAAATGACAAGTGTCTTACCGCAAGTCTGCCGAAGAGCCTCATCAGACTGGCCTGGTGAAGACGGGCGGCGCAAAGCTGCAAAGCGGCTTGATCGCCGTAGTCCTGGACAAAAAGGCAAAGGGCTCGTCTCCGAAGGCACAGGACTCCAGCCTGCGTCCGATTGTGTTTGGCAAGAGGATGTAGGACTCCTGCTTTCATCACTGAGATGTGTCAATATGGGAACATGCTTCATGGTAGCTTCCACATCAGAGGACCTCAGTCTTTTGGAACACACTGGATGATCCCTTTTGTCCTTCTGGATTGGGGATTCTAAAGCCGGATTCGCTTTTGAAGTCTCCGAGGCCAGAGCGAGACGTTCTGTCAGGATCCTGTTCACCTCCAGTAGTTCAATGATCTGCTCCTCAGCGGCCTGGAGATCTTTACATTTAATACAAGTGTACAGGTCAGCGAAGCCTTCATTCTCAACCACAATGAACATGTCACATGACTCACATTTCATAGCTTGACCGTCCATCTGCAGATCCACATCAGAGATGTCCGGGAGGCTCATACTCCGATTAGGATGAGCGGTTGCAAGATAAGCCCACCAGGTGTCCACCAGGCAAACTGGCTGGTCGCATGAAGTAACATCAACAATCCCTAGTGAGTCATTGCAGACTTTTCTATTTTTCTGAATCAATAATAGTTTTTAGTTAAAAGTTCTACAAAATATCTCATTTAGTTTTCCTGCTGCAGAGACTCTGGTATCTTGGTGAGAGGTTGGTACCTGTGTAAATATGAAAATAGTCAGAAAAGATACCAACCTACTGTAGTGTTAGATGGTCTGAAATCCAGCGGAAGGTAGCACAAAGTTTGTCTCAACATCAGACTGTTACCATGTTTACTTCATGGATCGACAGTCTTAAAGAAATGTTGAATGAAATTATATGGTTTGTCCTTGCTGTTTTTGTGTCTCAATATAATACAACAGTTTACATTACATGTATTATGTTTTGCTCCCTTCATTCTGAATGATTGCCTAATGGTAAGTAGCCACACTCATCTAAGCACACAGTAACTCATTTTGCATGTGGCAAATGATGTTGTTAGAACAATGAAATTCCACTTTGCAGACAGTGTTCTAATAAAGATTTTTAACCTAATTCTCTAACTGTGTAGAGATAGAGTAGTAAAATCCTAGCGCAATAGTGTTGCATACATGGTTAATCTAATTAGCAAAGCTGTTCAACCAATATTCACCATGTTTTTGAAACTCCCCTCACTTTTTTTGCAGCTGATTTGAATCCAACGTTCAATGTTTTGACCCAACTCCTGCAGTCCTAGTTGTGTGGTAATCATGCAAAGTAATGCTCACCACGTACATGAAACTAGCCACAATTGCCGTGAGCTACTGTTACTTTCTTCAAAATGGAGGTTTTAAGGTTTAAAGTAATTAAAGGGGATAGTAACATTTATAACATTTAAAACGTTGGACATTTCGACAAGACAATGCAGATGGGAAATTGTGGCTTTCAAGGTTAATGTTTATTTTTGACGTCATCCTCCACAATCTGACAAGACTTCAAGGCGCAATGATTAAGCGTGCGCTTTGCGAAGGGGAATTAGAATGCGAGGTTTGTATCGCACATTTTTCTTGCCTTTCCAGCTAGCTGTTTTAAACCGTGCATAATGTTTTGGATTAAAAGACAAGAGTGTCATAACATACACTAAATTAAACTAATTATGTTATCAAAAATAAACAGTGTCTTTTGAACTCAAAGGTTTCGCTAAACTCCATTTGGATTGGAACTCGCACAACTAACTGTAATTGATTAAGAGTCGGCATCGCTGGAGTGAAAACGCCTCTTTTTGTTTTACCTAAATTATCCCATAAGGTGAGCAGTAGAGGACAGTGTCAGAACAAGCCAACCTTTTTTTGGGGAAAAGCACGGTTTTGGGAAAAGCATGAGATCAAACGAGGCTTCACACGTCATCACCACGTGGTATTGTTTCTATGACGCAAGACTCCGTCCTTTTAGCGTCGGTCCGACAGGTTTGAAATTTCGAAGGTAATCTCCGAGCGTCTGGGTTTTAGGTCCCATCATTAGCGTAGGCATTACTCTTGCAGTAAAAAGGTAAGGACGTTTTACCGCATTCTATAACATAAAACAATTACGTAATCCATCCAATCAATATGTCAAAAAACTATTTGAGCTAGCTAGCCGTAGCTTGCTAACTTAAGGCCGTTACTTATTACCGACGGATTTGGCTACGTTGATGATTCTTCGGCAAGTTACCTATCATTCTAGCTCAGTGTAGTCGGTTTGGCGGTCTTCAGGACGTTGTGTTATGGAATATCACGTAATTTGTTAAACAGAAAATCATGTATTTTAATCAGGCAACATTGATGCCTAGCCCATAAGATGGCATATAAACTAATGCTACACACCTTAAATGTAATCATTTACTTAGCCATTAATTTAGTCAGTATGATTACAAATCACATTTTATTTTATTATAATTAATTGATTACCTAAAAAAAAGTGTAGGTTTCTATTATAAAATACATTTTATAATAGCATTTTCTGCCACAAACATTTATTTTGAATCCAACGGTTTTATCTTGTTTCTGCCATGACGCTAATATGGATGTCAATGTTTGGGCTAACATTGGTTGCTTTCTACTTTCTGTATAGAGCTTCTTTCCACCAGCGTGTGAGGGAAATATCACTTGGACAACATTTCTGCTGCTTCTTTTGAATCCATCTATAGGCTGCCATGTCTGAGCCCAATTCCCAGGGTTCTGGTGGTGGTGTTGCAGGCCAGAGAAGCTCACAGGGGGGCCCAGAGATGGTTATAGTGAAGCTGGAGGACTGCAGTCAACCACTGGTACTCAATGTGATCGTCAAAGAGGAAGAGGAGGAGAGAGAAATTAAAGCGGAAATGGAGACTAGGGAGGAGGTGGGGGAGATGGGAATAAAAGAGGAGGAGATACTAGTCAAAGAGGAGCAATTAGTCAAAGAGGAGAGGCTGGTCAAAGAGGAGGAGAAAGAACTGGATGAGGAGGTAGATAAGAGGGGAATCAAAGAGGAGAGACCTGTCAAAGAAGAAGAAAAGAGGGACACAGCCGATCCAGAGGAAGAAGTAGATTACATCCCTGATCCAGGTTAGTTAACCTTGTGTTGTCTTAAGGGTCAAAAATGACCTCTGCTATATTTAACATCAGAGAAAACCCCTTAAATGATATTTTTTCAACTTGGAATTTGATGGCTTTTCATTGAAGGACCCCAACATTTGAAAGTAAAATAATGCCTTGGTTCATATTTTCATGAAAGCTGTACACCACCAGGGTACAAATATTGTCTTATGGTCATTTTTCTCCGACAATTATGAAATAATTTACACCCACACCCACACACAATGAGAATTTGAGATTGTGTACTACCGATTGAATTCAGACCAAACTAAAACTTTCTTGTGCATGTGCAGTATCTCCCCTCCACGACCCCAGCCATGTCTCAAGTTCACAGACAAAATAAACAAAATTTCAGACAAATAACATTTGCACGTCTACAAAGTCCATGCACACATTTGCATGCAGCTAGACGTGGTAATTACAGTTGATTGATTTTTGTTCATGTTTTTCTTTTGTATCTTATTTATAGTTGTTGTTTATGCACATTGTGTGCGGGGCCAATGGTTCAATAATGGGAGGAGACAAGTATCTGAATTGTAGTTTAATTCCTTGTTGTACAGTTTATAAGAATATATCACTGTGTTGTCAAAAAAGACTTATTGTTTCCCTTCAATAAAATGCATTCAAAACTACTTTCTGCCCATTTCTGCTACTTTCTTAAGTTATACACGTTTATTTGTCATTTGCAGTAACAAGTTACGACATTGAAATGTTTGGTTTTCCTACTCCCAACAGTGCAGTTAAAAGTTATAAAGTAACAGTAATTATAATTAAAAAATAAGATAACACAATCAATCAATACTAACACTATACAAAAACACACATCAATAATAATAACTATACAACTGTAGTGCAATGTAAAAGTGACAGGTGTGCATGATATTAGTGGCAGATGTGCATGGACTATGGATGGAAGGGAAGATGGGTTAGAGGGTTGAGCAGCTTTACAGCCTGTGGAAAGAAGCTGTCCCATAGCCTGTTTGTTTTGGACTGAATACTCCTGTACCTTCTGCCTGACGGCAGCTCGGTAAACAGTCCGTGGCATGTGTGGCTGGGATCTGTAATGATCGGTTTGCTCCTCCTACACCTCTCTGTGTAGAGAAAACAATTATGACAGATATGTTGTACTAAAAACCGAGTGGTGTCCACTGATTAAATGCTGTCTTTCTGCACTGTGAAGTGGGAAAACCCAGATTGTTGTGTTTGTGAGGAATGACAGGTTGTTTCTTCATGCAAAACAAATTTCGGGGTGAAAACAAAAATCAGTTAAGCTGCTTTAGGGGTTTAGTGAAGGCGGGTCATTATTGACCCTTAGGATGAGGGGAGTATACAGAATGTTAAGCCTACACAAGGGTTCTATGTTGTGGAGGATGAAGAGATGTTGGTGCCGAGGTGGCCATAGGGTATTCAAAAGCTATTGACAGCTCACTTCCCAGAACAATTATTAGTGGAAGTTAACCTAAAGCCATTTCAACGTGCTCTTGATTCTAACCTCATATCTGTTCAAATTCCCACAGCTAACGGCTCCCACCCCGGTTCAGACAGTGAGTCCAGTGCCACAGCATCAGAAAACCATGAAGAACACAAACAGGGGACCTCAAAACAGAAACATTACCACTGCAACTGTTTTAGTAGTTTCTATGAATCGGAGGAGTTGAACAAGCATATTTGTAGGCCCTGTTCCGATTGCAAAGGCAGTTCTATTTGTTCCACACACCTCCAGTCACAACAACAAACTCACAATGGAAAAAATTACTTTTGTGTAGAATATGTAAATGGATTTCAGACACCAGGGAAACAAGTGAGGCACCAGAAAACTCTCACAGGAGAGACGTCTTACCACTGCTCTCAATGTAGGAAGCACTTCAGTCGGACAGGAGACCTGAAGAAACACCAGCGAACTCATAGAGGAAAGAAGCCTAATCGCTGCTATAAATGTGGGGATCATTTCACTAGTTTATATTTCCTAAAGAAACACCTGATGACTCACTCAGGAGAGAAGCCTTACCACTGCTCTGTTTGTGGGGAAAATTTCAGTCAGTCATCAACCCTGAAGACACATCAGAAAACTCACGCAGGAGATAAGCCCTACCACTGCACAATTTGTGGGAAATATTTCAGTCAGTCATCAAGACTGAAGGCACACCAAAAAACTCACACAGGAGAGAAACCTTATCATTGTTCTCAATGTGTTAAGCGCTTCATTAATTTAGCTGATCTAAGGCGACACCAGAGGACAATACACCTTGGAGAAAAGCCTTACCATTGCACTGAATGTGGGAAGAGTTTCAGTCAGTCATCAAATCTTAAGAAGCACCAGTTAACTCACACTGGAGAAAAGCCTTACCAGTGCTCTCAATGTGTAAAGAGCTTCATAAATTTAGCAGATCTCAAGCGACACCAAAAGACAATACACCTTGGAGAGAAACCTTATCACTGCCCTGTTTGTGGGAAAAGTTTCAGTCAGTCATCAAATATGAAGAAACATCAGTTAATTCACACTGGAGAGAAGCCTTATAGCTGCTCTCAATGTTGGAAGAGCTTCAGTCAGGCAGCAGCTCTAAAGAGACACAACCTAACTCACACAGGGGAGAAGGCTTACCACTGCTCTCATTGTGGGAAGAATTTCAGTCTGTTAGGACACCTCACAAAACATATGCGTACTCACACAGAGAAACCTTGCCAATGCTCTCAGTGTGGAAAGAGTTATAAACACCTAAAAGAACATCAAAAGGCAATGCACCGTGTAATTCTCAATACTGAATAAATACAAAGAACTTATAAAGTAAAGAAACCATACCACTTTTCTGAATGTGGTAATGTGTGTGTATTTCCTAAAGAAACACCTGATAACTAGCTCAGGAGAGAACCTTTATTAGTCAGGTAAACTTCCCACTCTAACTAATGCAGGGAATCAATTTCTATGATGTTTGTAGGCAGAATCAAAACACACCTGTATACGGTCACCAATGACAACATTTTGCTTATTGAATTCTCACAATGCAAATTATATTATGTATCACAAAGCAAATTCAGTTGCCATCCGTTTTACAGACACAAACTACAGGCATAGTCTGTAGCGGTGCAACTTCATCCAGTTTCACCCCCAAAAAAACAGGAGTCAGAAAAAAACGGATTGGCAGGCGTGCAACAGATTGTACATGTAAGTAGTTTGTGGTAATCTTAAAATACTCGTTTTTTTCACAGCTGATTATCTAATGACATGCAGTGTTTTATTTGTACATACATAAAACATTGAAGGTTAGTATATATAGAGAGTGGGATGCATATATGTATGGAAATGTATTACAAGTTATATCTGTAAAATGTCATTTTATTCACTTTCAGAACATCTCTTGCCTAAGACCCTCTTCTCTGATACAGAAATGCTTATCCATTGATTTGTCTTGTCCAGAACTGGTCATGGGAATGCTGTACCTCAGGGCCTGCCAGCCAACTTAATTTAAAACCTACAGCTCATTCAAAAGAATGCAGAGACAAACAAATAAATCTGCGCCCCCCCCCCAGAGCTGTTCAGAATGTTGTGGCTTAAAGCCGGCCTTAAGAAGCATTCTTCTGCTAGCCTACCCTTCCCTTTAATCACAATATACTCAACATACAATATACATTTTTTGAGTGTATGTGTGTATTATGTATGAGATTATTCTAATATAAGGAAAAGCAATAAATTATTGCATCTATATATCACTGTTAGGTAGGGAGATTTGGGTTGTTGGGGCTTCATATTAATCGTTTAACAGACACTCCAAGGCGGGAGATGGCGGTGATGAAATTCAACGTTTATTGGCGGATCGCCATGACAGCGAAACGGAAGTTACTTTCTAGTAGTGACCCACGTCACACCCCATTCCAGTAGGTGGCGGTGTATACATATTTGTTTGCTTTGTCATTTCGACAGTAGGCTTTAAGGAAGTTGATTTCCTTCAGGTTAGTGTAACCGATGTATAACAAAGCTATACACCCAGAAAAAGCGCCATTACTTCCAAATCATGGTAATACGACGATATGACAGTTAAACTATGATTTATTGAAGTTGTGCTTACATCGCAACCTTGACTCGTGTGCGTGCACCGTGTTTATGCGATGTCATAAATCAAGGTCAAGTTCGAAGGTACGAAAGTTTTATGAAGATTACATTTAAAAGAATGATGTAACAATCCAATTATTTCTCAACATAGAGATAATCAACAGTGTCGACAGTTATTACTTGAGATACTAGCTAACCTTTGGCCATTGCTCATTAAAACGTATGACTAACATCGCTGGCTAGCTTCTAGGTTGTCATCTTCATCGTCGCATAGTAGTCACGATCGCTCAGTAAATGGGTTTGGCTATCTTTAGGAGGCCGTGCGTATTGTGGAATATCACATTATTTATTATCAAGAAACAAATGTATTTTCAGTCAGGCAACCCATAATTCGCTAATAAGTTAGCATGTCAAGTTAATGATGGGTAGGTAGCAAATGTTTGCTAACTCTAATTGAAGTAATTTACTTTGTTTCACGGTCATTTAGTCTAATGTAGCCACATACTAACGTACCATAGCAGATTCTAAACAACATTCCTTAAGCATTCTAAACAACATAAAATAAGTACTTCCGGGTCAAGAACTTCCAAAATAAAGTCCACAACTTAATAGTAGGAAAGTGTCATTGACCTACTTTTAAAAAATGTCTAAACTTTAACAATAACGTGTTAGTTATATTTAGGTATGACAATGTTGGAAATTTGCTCTGGAATTCATATAGGTATATATAGGCATACATAGTATATAGGCATAGCCTAGTTAGAGTATTGGACTAGTGACCAAAGTGATTTTAGATGTTGTTCAAAGCACTTAACCTGAATTGCTTCCAGGTTTTTGAAATAAAAATAGTGAAGAGAGAAAAAGGAACCAAAATAGAACAGAAAGATCGCCTACTACTCATCCCTCCAGTCAGACAACACCCCCAAAGCCATACACCATCCCAACCCTCAAGACATCTCACCAAACCAGACATCCACGCTATTCACTTAGCAGACATTCATATCCAGACTTGCAGTATTGAGAGGATACGTTTTTGTACTGGCCACCCATGAGAACAGAACCCACAAACTGGCATTGCAAGCACCATGCTCTACCACTGGGTGTGCACCATAAGCAAGACACAACATGGAATCCAATGAAACTGACCCTGTTCGTGAAACACAATTTACCTTTCTTTTGCAGCCACTTCTGAATGCACCTTTAGCCTTCCATGTCTGAGCCCAAGTCCCTGGGTTCTGGTGGTGGTGTTCCAGGCCAGAGAAGCTCACAGGGGTGTCCAGAGATGGTTATAGTGAAGCTGGAGGACTGCGGTCAACCACTGGTGCTAAATGTGATTGTCAAAGAGGAAGAGGAGGAGAGAGGAATCTGGGAGGAGGAAGAAATTAAAGAGGGGGTGGAGGCAGGTCCAGTCAAAGAAGAAGTGGGAGAGAGACTAATGAATGAAGAGGAGGAGAAAACACCAATCAGTGAAGAGGTAGAAGTGAAGATAGTCAAAGAAGAGATTGAGGAGAGACCATTAGAAGATGAAGAGATGGAAGAAGTAAAAGTCAAAGAAGAGAAAGGGAACAGGGACACAACTGCTGCAGATCTAGGGGAAGAGGAGGGAGAGGATTATGGTATGGCTAATCCAGGTACGTTCAGGTGTGGAGTATGGAGAGGTTAATTTACTCATGTTAGGTTAAATATCCCTAACCTTAAGGGATTATTGCCATTATTTATAACAAATTTCCCACAACTGTTTTTATGGAATTATAGATTCAGACTGTGTACTTCATACATTATCTCAGATTATAGATGAGGATTGTATACTCTATGCATTATTTCAGGTTATAGAAGAAGTCTGTATACTCTACACATTATCTCAGATTATCGATGAAGGTTGTATACAAAAGGAATTTGTAACCCTGCTGCGTGTAGGGCTGTATAGCCACTGACTGGTCAGAGTGCCCATGATGACCCCTGTCCACCATCGAAAGGACCCACTATGGGCACGTGAGTGTCAAAACTGGCCCTTGGAGCAATGGAAGAAGGTCGCCTGGTTCGATGAGTCCCGTTTTCTTTGACATCACGTGGACGGCCGCGTACGTGTGCTCCGTTTACCTGCGGAAGTGACGGACCAGGATGCACTGCGGGAAGACAAGTGTGATGCTCTGGGCAATGTTCTGCTGGGAAGCCCTGGGTCCGGGCATCCACGTGGATGTCAATTTGACACCTGCCACCTATCTAAACATGGTTGCAGACCAGGTACTCCTCTTCATGACAGTTGTGTTCCCTGATGGCAGTGGGCTCTTTCCACGGGGCTAATGTGCCCTGTCAAACTGCACACATTGTTCAGGAAAGGTTTGAGGAACATGATGAAGAGTTCATGGTGTTGCCCCGGCCTCCAAATTGCCCAGATCTCAATCCGATTGAGCATCTGTGGGCCAACAAGTCCGATCCATTGCAGCTCCACATCGCAACTTACAGGACTTGGAGTATCTGCTGCTAATGTCTTGGTGCCAGATAACACAGGACACCTTCAGAGGTCTTGTAGAGTCCAGGCCTTGGTGGGTCTGTGCTGTTTTGTTGCCATGCGGAGGACCAACAGCATATTATCCAGGTGGTCAGAATCTTCTGGCTCATTAGTGTGTGGTGCCAGTGTACCACTAAAACACTATTAAACTTTAACCTTTGAACTGTTTAGATTGGTTGAATCCATCAATAGTCCTATTCACATTCACCCAAATTAGCAAACATTTCTCTGGTATAGGCTGCCTATACAAATTATGTATATCAGCAAATATCTAACCTCATATCTGTTCAAATTCCCACAGCTAACGGCTCCAACCCTGGTTCAGACAGTGAGTCCAGTACCACAGCATCAGAAAACCATGAAGAACACAAACAGGGGACCTCAATACAGAATTATCACCACTGCGTGAACTGTTTTAGTAGTTTTTATGAATCAGAGTTGAAAAGTCACATTTGTAGGCCCTGTTCAGATTGCATAGGCAGTTGTATTGGTTCCACTCACCTCCTCTCTCAACAAACTCACAATGGAAAGAATTATCTGTGTAGACAATTTGCAAATAGCTTTGCCACACCCAGACAACAAAGGATGCTTACAAGGGAGAAGCTGATCCATTGCTCTGAATGTGGGAAGTGCTTCAGTAAGGCAGGAGACCTGAAGAAACACCAGCGAACTCACACAGGTGAGACACCATACCACTGCGATCAATGTAAGGATAGTTTCACCAGTTTATATTTCCTAAAGAAACACCAGATAACACACTCGGGAGAGATGCCTTACCGCTGCTCTGTTTGCGGTAAAAGTTTCGCTCAGTCATCAACTCTGAAGACCCATCAGAAAACTCACACAGGAGAGAAGCCTCACCACTGCTCTGTGTGCGGGAAATATTTCAGTCAGTCATCAACTTTAAAGACACACCAGAAAACTCACACAGGAGAAAAGCCTTACCACTGCTCCCAATGTGTTAAGTGCTTCATTAATTTAGCTGATCTAAAGCGGCACCAGAGGACAATACACCTTGGAGAAAAGCCTTATCATTGTTCTCAGTGTGGGAAGAGTTTCAGTCAGTCATCAAATCTGAAGAAACACCAGTTAACTCATACCGGAGAGAAACCTTATGACTGCTCTCAGTGCTGGAAGAGCTTCAGTCAGGCAGCAGCTCTAAAGAGACACCAGCTAACTCACACAGGAGAGAAGCCTTACAGCTGCTCTCAGTGTGGGAAAGCATTCAGTCGTTTAGGACATGTAACAAAACACCAGCGTACACACACCATAGAAAAGCCTTTCCACTGCTCTCAGTGTGGGAAGAGCTTTAAACACCTTAAAGAACATCAGAAAGCAATGCACAGTGTAGTTCCCAAAAGTTAAATTAACAGCAGTGCTCAGTAAGTACTACTGCTCTGTTTGTGGGAAATGTTTCAGGGAGAGAAGCCTTAAACTAATAAATGTTTTTCATGTCTCATCGTGTTAACCCTCTCAAGGCAGGCGTTGCTAATTTGCAACAGTTAAAAATTAACTAACTTATTACTCCAGATACATATTTCATGAGTTTGTTTTACTCAGAAGTACCACTGCAGGACTTGGTTGTCCATTAGCAACAAACAGTTTCCCACTTGCTCACCAGATGGCAGTGTAGTCTCACTTCCAACAGTCTGTTTCCATGGGTTCCCTGAAACTGATTTTCTTGGCATCAATTTCGTGTAAGTATCACTATCAACCTCCATTAATTTGAAACTAAAACTGCATAAGAAGAATCATAAATGTATATAGACACAGTAAATGCCAATTAGTAGATTTTATCTCTTCTGGATTTTTACCCTGGTGCAGCTCTATTTCAACGTTGATTTGCAACGTGTGGCCAGATAGGTACCACTGGATACCACATGCTTTATCTACTAGTTTGCCTATATTTTGAGCAACCATTTATACTAGGGTTATTTTCCTATCACCAGTGTTTATGTATTACTTTGAGGTGTCACTGAGGGTATGTCATATGGAAAATTTGATAATTTGGAGTGAAGTTACAAACAATCAGAGGCAGATTTGATCAAAAGCAATGGCACAATACCATGTTCATTTGACTGTGCAGTGAGGAAAACTGATGTAGCCTAAATTCCATGGCACTTTTATTAGTACATATCATTGTGTCAAAGCATTTTTTGGCAAACTACCTTACATAATACTCTCTATGCAGGATTTGCAGTGTGTTATGGCAGGCAGAGGAAAGATTTACTCAGTCTGGGAAACCATTGAGTACATTTGCCTTCCTGATGATGCTTTATCTGACACAGAATCCATTCCAGACGATAAAATTGCTGATCCAGATTTTGAGGAATCTCCTGAAGCATACGAGTCTGACTCCAGCTTTGATGATGATAAGCCACTGGCAGAAATACCAAAAGCTAATCTCAACCACCTTGAAATTCATAACATACATGCAGACAGTGACACTGAGGTCCCAGATGACAATGAACCTCAGCCAGGCCCAGCTCCAGTCAACAAAGAGTTTTCTTGGAGGCAGAGGAAACCCCCAGCAGCTGACATAGACTCTTCATTCCGAAGACCTGCATTCTCACCTCCCCCAGACGAAATACCAAGTCCAAAGTGGTATTTTGATCAGTTCATGGACAAATCTGTGTTTGAACATATTTCTCACCAATCTAACTTGTATGCAGTTATGGAGAATGGCCCAGAACTGAAAACAACCCCTTCTGAAATAGAGCAATTCATTGGTTTACACATCTTGATGACCGTAGTACGTATGCCATCGTACCGCATGTACTGGCAGACGGCAACCCGCTACGGCCCAATTGCGACAGTCATGGGACGTAAGCGATTTGATAATCTGCGTACATACATCCACATGAACGACAATACCAATGTGAAGCAAAAGGGTGAGCCTGGATACGATCCATTGTTCAAGGTGCGTCCAGTTCTTGAGAAAGTCTGTGCCAACTGTTTGAAGGTTGAACCAGAAGAAAACCACTCCATTGATGAGCAGATGATCCCCTTCAAAGGAAAGATTGGAATGAAGCAGTATATCAAGAACAAGCCGCATAAATGGGGAATCAAGGTCTTTACTCGTGCAGGTGTCACTGGACTAGTCTATGACTTTGAAGTATACACTGGAAAAGGGACCGTGACCAATGAGCGTGGACTTGGTGTTGCCGGTGAAGTGCTTCTTCGACAACTGGTTCACTTCCCCTGAACTCATTGTGGAACTGAAGAAAATGGGAATTCTAACAGTTGCTACCATCAATCGTAACCGTCTCTGTGGATGTACCCTCAAGAGTGACAAGGAACTCTCAAAGGCCGGGCGTGGTGCACATGAAGTGGAATACGAAAAGACAAGTGGGATGTCCATCGTGAAGTGGTATGATAACAAGGCAGTGTTGCTGGCATCATCCTTCATTGGCCCTGAACCTGTTGAGAGATGCAGAAGGTGGTCGAAAGAGAAGAAGGAATATGTGGAAGTGGACAGACCCCACATTGTCAAGGTGTACAACCACAACATGGGAGGAGTCGACTTAGCAGACATGTTTGCAGCTCTCTATCGCATTGACATCCGCCCACGACGTTGGTATCTGCGCATCTTGTACTATTTGATTGACTTAGCACTGGTCAATGGTTGGCTCCTCTATCGCCGTCATCTCACCCAGAAGCAGGAGAAGAAGTATATGCCACTTCTTGACTTCCGTGTTCAAGTTGCAGATGCCCTCATCAAGGTTGGCAAACAGGCTGACTTGAACAGTAGGAAAAGAGGACGACCGTCATTGGAAGATGATCCAACGTCCCATCAAGCTGCCCCACCTCCACCTCCACTTCAGAGGATCTCTGCACCATCGGTTGATGTCAGATTAGACCGATGCGATCATTTCCCCCTCCATGCTGAGAAACGTGGACGATGCAGACTGTGCAAGAATGGCTACACACAAATGGCCTGCCTGAAGTGCAAAGTACTTCTGTGCTTTACAAAAGACAAAAACTGTTTCTTGGAGTACCACACGACAAAGTGACTTGGAAACATGCCCTACTCAATGAGGATTTGAGATATTGGATTTGGATCCCATATTGTTTTTGTTGTTGTTCTGCAACTGAAAAGCACTTTGTTACATTGTTTGAAAAGTTGTATATAAAAAGTTATTGTTCATATCATATTCAGTCGTCAGTGTCTAATTACCACACTGGGCCAATATTGCAAATCTGCAACATCCCAGAACGCCGTGCATGTGAAGGTCTCTCTAAAAAAAAAGTCAGGATTCTATTGTACTACCCCATATGATAATTTTCCCCAAATATAGGGATTTTTCCTGTTACTAAAACTTAATTTGAGCCTGAGAGTTAATGTGATGCTGTGCATCTAACCAATACTGACAATTTTTTATCTTGTGCTTATTCTTTGAAATCAGATTAATATTGTAAATTATATTATATAAATTGACTAAATCATAAATTATGTCTTTCAGTGTCTTTTTCTTCAAAAAGTCAATACCAAAATATTATTGTAACATGGTAGTATGCCTGGTGCTGACCACTCTGTCCTATTATCCTGAATGCAGTAATACGAAATAGGGACGACTGTAGAAAAGTGCTGGTATTACTTGTAAGAACACAGTACATCTGAAAATCAGTTAATTGTTGGATTGTCTAAATACATTCTAGACTAGGTTATACTGGTTTGGTCAATTAAAGTAATACAGAATACTAGTTATTAAACTAGTTGCATATACTTTTAGTTATCGGGTAGACTAGACATACTTTAGTTTCATTAATGCTGGCACGTGTTCTTAATCAAAAATGCTTTCTTCCACTACCACACCTCAAATATACCCTGGAAGGGCTGAGGAGACAGGAAGAACCATGAACCCAGAGTTAGCATGATAACACACCATTATAGAAAGCATGAAACTTGACCACGGTACGCATTTGTTTATTGGTTCAAAGTAGTTCAAAGTAATAATCATCAATGAAGAACAAACATCTCTCAAACCATTGGCAGTGTCTTGGATAACAGTCCTACGTTGGTTGAAGTTTTCTGCTTGTGCAGGAAGTATTTGCAAACTGGTATCGCACAATTTTCACTGACGGGTGAACAGGTAAACTGCATATGAACTGCTAATCAACAGATATAAGCCTGATAACTTTTCTAAACTACTGATTGACAGATATAGGCCTGATTACAACATGTTTATAAACTACTTATTGACAGATATAGGCCTGATGGCAACATGTTTATAAACTACTGATCCACAGATATAGGCCTGATGACAACATGTTTATAAACTACTGATCCATAGATACAGGCCTGATGACAACATGTTTATAAACTACTGATTGGCAGATACAGGCCTGATGACAACATGTTTATAAACTACTGATCCACAGATATAGGCCTGATGACAACATGTTTATAAACTACTGATTCACAGATATAGGCCTGATGACAACATGTTTATAAACTACTGATTCACAGATATAGGCCTGATGGCAACATGTTTATAAACTACTGATTGACAAATATAGGCCTGATTACAACATGTTTATAAACTACTTATTGACAGATATAGGCCTGATGGCAACATGTTTATAAACTACTGATCCACAGATATAGGCCTGATGACAACATGTTTATAAACTACTGATCCATAGAAACAGGCCTGATGACAACATGTTTATAAACTACTGATTGGCAGATACAGGCCTGATGACAACATGTTTATAAACTACTGATCCACAGATATAGGCCTGATGACAACATGTTTATAAACTACTGATTCACAGATATAGGCCTGATGACAACATGTTTATAAACTACTGATTCACAGATATAGGCCTGATGGCAACATGTTTATAAACTACTGATTGGCAGATACAGGCCTGATAGCAACATGGTAGTTTTGGTGGTCCATACCTTACCTAATCCTTCGCTGGGTTATTGTGGACAGCACAGCCTGTCTTCGCACCTTCTTTTGTGCATGAACATCTTTCGGCGAATTGCCACCATATCCCTGCAGCCAACTGTCGGCTGAGAATCTGTTAGACTAGACGTGTTGCGTGGCCTCGGTCAGTTGAGTTGTCTAAGATGTGTCCTCCAGCACACGTACTGCAGCAGCATGGGTCTGAAACACCATCTGGCCCACTGCTCGTTCCGCAAAACTCCTCTCATCTGTACACACGTTCCTGTCAAATGGAGCACGGAATTTCCTGAGAAATATCTTTAAGAAACAAGTGTACACGTCTGCCATAAAATAGTTATGACCTTAGCACAAGGCCTTCAGCTTTGCATTGTGGATGTACTGTTAAGTAATAGGAAAAGTATTACATGTTTTTCAAAATGTGTTCCTTATTTGATTTTTTACAAAATCCACAAAGAAATATACTCCCAATAACTGTCCATCAACTCTGTTGTAAATCCAGCTGCACACTGTAAGTTTAGATTGGCTAAAGGCCAGTGTCTTTGGCAGGCCAGCAATCATCCCCTGTTAGGTCTCTTATCAAAATATGCCTTATTCTGTTACAGCATCTCTTTCGTGTCTTTCAGTCTGGCTATCTGTATGTTCTTCATTTTGTTAAACCGCTTCGGATCTCAGAAAAGCGCTATATGAGTATAATGCATTATGACTGATATATGTCAAGTACATTAGGAATATATTAAAGTGTACTAAAATGCTATTCCCTATCCTGTATTAAGTGCACTAAAGTGTAAAATAAGTGGGTCCATTTTAATTCAGTTATGTACACTAATTACTATTTGAATAACACTTAAATACTATTTTAATGCTATTTAGTATATTAAAGTAATACTTAAATGGTTCCAAAATAATACATTTAAGTATATTTTTGTCTTGGGGTGCTTATACTGTATATAAATAATAGATCATCAGAATGTTAAGCCAAAATAATAACTCCTACTAAATAATTATTGAAACAAGAATAAACCCAGTTTTAAAAAACCTGCCTCCCCCTATTAAATGGAGTAGGCTACTGTCCAGTAACATAAAACATCACCAGGGAATGTTATATAGGTTGTTGATTGGATATGGCCACAATCTCCAACAGGTCATATGTGATTTTAAGCAACATTTGATCACACCGTAAGGAACATTTGCCTCTAAAAAGGCGCAGGACAATACTTGCTAGAGGCAATCTCCTGACTGGAAGGTCTATTGGAATTGTGACGGGTGGTAAGACTGATCCAACAAGCAGCAAGGTTACATTTAATTTTAAAGTCCCAATTCCCATCTGTAGATCTTAGTTACTAATACTTTGAACAAACGTTCCACAAACTATATGTTGATAAGCAACTGCTTGCTAAGGTTAGTGTTTGTTTTAGAGTAAGGTTTAGGTTAGGGTTAGCAGATAATTTAAATATTACTGAAACGCAGTGGATTATCTGTAGAGCATTTACAGAAACACTGTCGGGATTCTCAAAATAAAGGAGAGAATTATAGGAGGACCATTGGGTCAGGGGAGCAGCAGGGGCTTCCAAGTTCATGAGGTGAGCTGGAAAGCTGCCAGAATGACCGATACAGAACTGAAAGAAACAAGAGAAAGGACGATACAAATATTGAAAGATTGAAAGAAAGTGCGAACGGGGAGGGGAAAGAGAAAAAGAGCAAGAGCAAGCGGATCATCATGGCCTGCGCAAAATCTGCGCATCTCAGACTCTGCTGAACAGACAGGACGGTGGCGACTCACTCTGCAACGATGTTTTTTTCGTTGCTAGACTACTGGTACAGCAGTGCGGATTGATCAACAAAAAACAATGCGAATCGGTCTTTTAGGGCGCAATGTAACTATTACAGGAGTCATGATTTGCTCTGTTCGTGCGACATGTTGAGGTCGGTTAGCCGCTATCTTTTTGTAGCTTTTGCGTCTTTTTTAGACCAGGCATTTGATGCGGTTCTGATCTTACAGTAAAAGGTGGGATTTGTTATTTTTGTGCTTTGGGTCCACGGAATATATTTTGAATGCAACTATAGTAATGGAGAAAGTGTCAACGTAGCTGGAACTCTCAAAATGAAGCTTTGGAAAACGACAAGAACCCATATCGTCAGTAATCACGTTGTTCTAAATAGACACTAGCTAGCTACTGTAGCTTGTAAACCGCAACAATGTCTCTGGTGGCCGGTGATGTCCCAACTGACGAAGACTTTGAAGATCTGGTGAGTGCTATGCCCCTGAACTTTCCCAGACCAATGCTTTGTTTAGATCTTCCCCTGTTTAAAAAAAAACCCCGGCAGTTACAGTATTACAGGCCACAAGTGCTGTAGAACCATTTATCCACGATACGCCTTGTTATACAGAATATTTCTTCTTGTTTGTTTCCAAGGTCGAAGATGGACTTTCTCTCGCTACCTATGTGTCAGACTCAGGAAAGGTGAGACTCGGTGTCTGTGTGTGTTTCTGTGTCTCCGTTACCATTGTTTCTCCTAACTCATGCTTGTGTTTCAACAGAGATCCAGGAAAAAGAAGCCTTCTGCCAAACCTTCTCCCAGTAAGCTGTCACTTATTGTCAATGCAAAGTCTTTCTTTTTTATAGTGCTAAATTGACAGTCCTCACGTTGATAGTAATACCAACATGTTTGTAGGGTCTCCGTACCTCTCCAGTATGAACGTGAACCCCAGGAGAGCAGCAGTCACAGCCTGGAGGACACTAGGGGACACGGACGAGACCCTGGGGGCGAGAAGGGACACCGCCATGGAGCGGGTGGAGACAGCTCGGACCACCAGAGAGAACTGGCTGGCATCGCTAAGCAACGGGCACAGTGGGTTACACAGAATTAGAATCAGACCTCTAGTAACCATGGCGTGACAGCTTTAGAACTTACAGATCTTAGAGAAGTTCTTTACTGGGTGGGACTATATAAAACAGGGTTATTATTCTTGACATGTTTTATTCTCTTCTTATTCTATCAAGTGGCATATTATAATGTTGTACTATTATGTGATGTCATATCATAATGTTGTACTATTATGTGATGTCATATCATAATGTTGTACTATTATGTGATGTCATATTTTAATGTTGTACTATTATGTGATGTCATATGTTATACATTTTTCTCCATCCCTCTCATCTGCATTTCTCCTCTCCCTGCTTCTCCTCTCCCTGCTTCTCCTCTCCCTGCTTCTCCTCTCCCTCCTTCTCCTCTCCCTCTGTCTGAGAATTTCTGTCCCTCTCTAGGTCTTTCCCAGTCTTTAAGAGGGGACCCTGACGTGACACACACCTCCACCCTTTTCTCCTCTTCTCCCTGCACTCCAGAGTATCTCAAACAAGCTCTGGCCTTGAAGAAACCCAAGCAACTGCGTTCCACATCCATTGGTAGGTATGTGCGTGTGTGTGTGTGCGTGCGTGCGTGCGTGCGTGTGTGCGTGTGTGTGTGGGCACACGCATGCGCGCGTATAGATTTCCATGAGTTTGTGTATACTGAAGTGTTTTTGTGGGTCTACAGGTTTTATTATACGTGTCAGGTCCAGATGGTAAATCAAGACTAGGGAGGAATTCTTGCCGGGCCTCACTTATAAATGTATTTTTTATGCTTGGGGTAACCTGTGTTGTCTCTCCAGATTCCAGAGAGAAGGAGGACATGTACGATGAAATCATCCACCTCAAGAAGGTACTTAACTTGTTGACCTGAAATTGCTGAATATCTCTCTTACTCAATGAGGCCTGCTTTGATGTGTACCTCTTAAGTGTCTTTGTCAGAAAATCAAATGCCTTAAATCGTTAATTCAAATTAATTTGTTGTCCTCTGTAGAGTCTTCAGGCCCAGAAGTCTGAGAATGACAAGATGAAAGCCAAGCTACGGCGTCTGGAGGAGGACAAATCTAAGAAAGACAAACAGATCGAACAGCTACTGGATCCTACCAAGGTAAAAGCAATCAACAAATCAAGTGTATTGTTATAAAGCTCCATGCACTTCGTGTTACTTTGTGCTGCAAAGTTATTAAAACACTAAAACATGATGACCAGTGGGTCCAAAAGGCCTCTTACTCAGGAAATGTAAATATCTGCAGGCTTTTTGTAACTCAGTGTAACTCAGAAAATGTAAATGTCAGTTAGCATAGCAACACCACCCAGTGTCCAAGAGGACACCTGAGGCGTATCCAACAAACAACCGGAACAGAGACAGATGATTTCATCCATCACAGCTGATTTGACTGTTGTTTTCACCCACAGGCGCCAGAATACACACTGAGTCTGGTGGACAAGAAAAACCAGGGGAGTGTGGTGAGTGTGTGGTGAGTGTGTGAGATTGTGTGCATGCGAAAATCTGATGTTCTCCTAAAATGGTCTTGATTTATGTGTCCCTTCCTGCAGATTATAAATGGACTGAAACAAAGAATTCTCAAGCTGGAACAACAGTGTGCTGAGAAGGAGAACACACTGAGGTAAGAGCCCTGTCTGTCTGTCTGCCTGTGTCTGTCTGTCTGCCTGTGTCTGTCTGTCTCCCTGTGTCTGTCTGTCTGCCTGTGTCTGTCTGCCTGTGTCTGTCTGTCTCCCTGTGTCTGTCTGTCTCCCTGTGTCTGTCTGTCTGCCTGTGTCTGTCTGTCTGCCTGTGTCTGTCTGTCTGCCTGTGTCTGTCTGTCTCCCTGTGTCTGTCTGTCTGCCTGTGTCTGTCTGTCTGCCTGTGTCTGTCTGTCTCCCTGTGTCTGTCTGTCTCCCTGTGTCTGTCTGTCTGCCTGTGTCTGTCTGTCTCCCTGTGTCTGTCTGTCTCCCTGTGTCTGTCTGTCTCCCTGTGTCTGTCTGTCTCTATGTGTCTGAATCTCCAGTATATTTAGGATTACTATGCAGTACATTTACGTTTGGCCTGTCATGTTCTGGATCAGTAAACTGCAGAGTGAGTTGAAGACTACTAATCTGGAGGAGTTAAAGATCACAGTGGAGACCTACTTTGAGGAGGTAATTTCTACTCTTTGACCGATCAGAAACGTCATCATTTGTTAAAATTCTTATTCATACTCAGAATTTTACAACATACAAAGGCTGAATATACATCTGCTTTAAGAGGACAGACTAATATACAGTTAAACAAGTGGTGTTCATAAGGCATGATGAGACATGGGCAATTAGAGGTTACCCTAAACATCACTTTGCAGTTCATGTACACATGAATTTAGCATTTCTGTGCTGTAAGTTTGTGTGTGTTCTCTAGATCCAGAGACTCAGGGCAATATTGGACACAGCAGAGAAAACGTAAGGAACACTGACAGACTACAATATTTGTCTTGTCTATGTTGTTTTTGGGTTATTCTCACACATTTTTTCCTGTCTCTACAACACACACACACACACATCTCTTCCTGTAGTAATAGAGCAGAAATAAAAGGTTCTCAGAGGCAACAGAAGGTTCTGAGCTCTACGGTTCTACGACTCTCTGAGAACCTGAAACAGCTGAAGCAGGAGAACTGCATGTTAAAAGAGGAGCTCAACACAGAAAGCCCAGCCAGCGGACCGAAAGGTACAGACTCACACACAGGCATCACACCGGCGGGGTCAAAGGTCAGCGGACAAATGTGTGACGCCAGGTTGCACTGTGTTTCAGGCTACAAAGACTGGAGTAAACAGAGACTGCTGAGGAGACTGGTGGAACTGGACAGGGTGAGGACACGCCCCCCCCCCCCCCCCCCCCCCCCTCCCCCTCCCCCCCTCTCAATTAATGCCACCCTCTCCCTTCCCTGGGTCAGAGGTTAGAGGAGGTGATGAGAGCCCCAGTCAGGAGGCCTGGAGTGGACAGAGGGGTTCAGGCCACACCCACAGACGTTGCTACGCCACCAAGAGTGTCCACTGCAGACGGGGAGGTCGTCGCGGTAACGGCCCAACCACAAGGGGAGGAGGTTGTTGGTGTGAAGGGGCGTGTCAGTCAGTTGGAGCAGGAGAAGGAGGAGCTACAGGGAATGCTGACCAATAGAGTGTAAGAGAGATACTACAGCAGCAGCCGAATTTTACATTTTAAATGGCCGGTGAATTTTAACAAAATGTTGATATTCTGTTGTCGGTTTTCTGTTGACATTCTTAGATTGTTTTAAATATGTGCACTGGTCACATAATCACAACATCTAAACCAAGCTGCTCCAAAACACACTGTTCTCTACAAGTGACCTCACCCTGTCTCAGACAGATCTCCTCCAATCGCCCTGTCCCAGACAGATCTCCTCCAATCGCCCTGTCCCAGACAGATCTCCTCCAATCGCCCTGTCCCAGACAGATCTCCTCCAATCGCCCTGTCCCAGACAGATCTCCTCCAATCGCCCTGTCTCAGACAGATCTCCTCCAATCGCCCTGTCTCAGACAGATCTCCTCCAATCGCCCTGTCCCAGACAGATCTCCTCCAATCGCCCTGTCTCAGACAGATCTCCTCCAATCGCCCTGTCTCAGACAGATCTCCTCCACTCACAACAAAGATGAGGTTTAGGTGTAAAGCAGGCTGTTTGTTTTTAATTGTTAGGAATGGACATCACTCTTACTTTGTCTGCGATGATTTGTTTGCAAGGTGGGACTTTTCATCTAGGAGGAGATTTCAGATGGATGGCCATGTGTCTTGAACAGCGCTAAGATCATTTTATTGGGTTCCTTGAGTTGTTTATAATCTATAGAACCTGTGTTTTCAGTGAGGAGGTGAAACGACTGATGGCTGAAAGAGAGATGGCAGAGGAGGAGGTGAAGAGGTGGAAGAATGAACAGGAGAGGAGATCACAACAGCAGAGGTGACTGTGTCATAATCGATCTTCACATTGTAAAATATAATACTGCAATTAATGAATACTACTTAGTTTACCAATGACAATATAACAGGCTTATTAAATACTACTCAGTTTACCACAGACAATATAAGAGGCTTATTAAATACTACTTAGTTTACCACAGACAATATAACAGGCTTATTAAATACTACTCACTTTACCACAGACAATATAACAGGCTTATTAAATACTACTCAGTTTACCACAGACAATATAACAGGCTTATTAAATACTACTCAGTTTACCACAGACAATATAACAGGCTTATTAAATACTACTCAGTTTACCACAGACAATATAACAGGCTTACTAAATGCTACTTAGTTTACCACAGACATTATAACAGGCTTATAAACCACTGACATGCCATCATGTTTCTATGGAAACGCCACGTTTCTCCCTCTGCCTTTCTATGTTCCGCTGTTCCAATGTTCCACTTTTCTAATGTTCTATTGTACTAATGTTCTACTGTACTAATATTCTACTGTCTGCCTGTCAGACTGGAGATAGAGGCGCTGACTGAGAAGATCCAGAGTCTGGAAGTAGAAGATGGGAGGAGGGAGCGGGAACTGGAGGAGGTACAGGAGGGAAAGGATGAGAGTGAGACGGCAGCCCTGTCGATTCAGAAGGAGTCCCTGGAGCTCAGAGAACAGGTACGTGACTGTTTATAGGCTTTTTATTGGTCAATGAGTAGAGAGATCTAGTGTGTGTTGTAACCCAGTTTCACAGGTTTTTTATTTACATGGCACATTGGCCGACATTGTTTCTGTGTCTGCCTCTCTCTAGGACATTGTGTTGGTCCAGTCATCAATAAGAGGTCATCTCCAAAGGCAGAAAGAGCTGGCTCACCTCAGAGACACACACAGCCAGGTAACACGCATTTCCAGCTTGGTATTTTAACCATGTACATCAATCAAATGTATTTATAAAGCCCTTTTTACATCTGCAGCTGTCACAAAGTGCTTTTACAAAACACCCGGCCTTAAACCCCAAGAAGCAATCAACAGTAGTGTTGAATTTCAGTGGCTAGGAAAAACTCCTTAAGAAGGCCGAAATTTTGGAAGAAACCTAGAGAGGACCCAGGTTCAGAGGGGTGACCAGTCCTCTTCTGGCTGTGTCGGGTGAACATATTAAGAGTAAAAATTGTAATAATGAATAAATGCATGTGGGCTGAGTCCAGTCGATGTAAACTTAGTCCAGGTCAGAACCATGACCAGGTGGACAAGGACAGGGACAACACAGGGGAGGTGTCAGCCCAGTGACAGCTGAAATCGTCAGGCATCGTCTCGATCTGTAAAACAACCTGGAGGACTCTAGACAGGGACAGTAACGGGTCCCCCAAGCCAAGTACTCCGCAGGTGTGGGCCAGGACCTCATGTCCTCCTAAGTTCAAAACAGGAGACTGGGAAAATTTTGAAAATGCATTCCTCATATCAACAAGGATTTATAGTGGATAAGGAGAACTTATAGTAAATATAGCATTTAATAAATAACTGTAGAAGTAGAAACATCTACATGTCTCAACAATCTTTTATCTATTTGACCTATGTAGTCCTCTAAGGACACCAGGGTCCCTGAGTTTCAGGTTGTTTTAGACGGATCAGGAAGACTAATGAGAATACCTTTTATCGTCAAGCTCGATTGAAATTTGAAGGACTGTTTTCATAAAAAATAAAATGAGTTTTGACTTTGAGGGTACAGAGAAGATGTCAGTTTTGACTTTGAGGGTACAGAGAAGATGTCAGTTTTGACTTTGAGGGTACAGAGAAGATGTCAGTTTTGAATTTGAGGGTACAGAGAAGATGTCAGTTTTGACTTTGAGGGTACAGAGAAGATGTCAGTTTTGACTTTGAGGGTACAGAGAAGATGTCCGTTTTGGTGTGTTGCTGGGTATGCCTGGCTCCGGGGCTGTCAGGGTGGAAACCCGTGACAAACTGTAAGGCAGCCTGATCCACTGGAGTCCAGAACCCTGGGTAGACCTGAAATCAGCCACATAAACAGAACCTCTGCAGTCCGCTGAGGAGAGAGCAGTACTGTGTTCGGCCACTCGAGGGCACTGTTGCATGTCCTGTGTGTAGGTAACTACTGACAACCGTGAATTTGTCCCACCAGGCTTTGATCTGAGAGTTTATTTCTTTCCACTTCCCAGGGCGGCCAATCGGAGAGCGGCGGTGATGTCAAGTCGTGTGCGGAGGCTGATGGTGGGCTGGTTGCCGTGACGTTGATACAGTCGGTTTTCCGAGGTCACCTGACGCGTAGCGCACTGATGCCGGAGAGGTGACGCACGTGCGCACACACAAACACACACACACAAACACACACACACACACACACACACACAGTTATTTAATTGGAAAAGGCATGGGTTTTTTTTAACCCGTTTTTTTATTTTTTTTAGGTCTGTTTGTTCGACGCCTCCTCCATCTGTTCCCATTCCTTCCTCTAGAAGAGCTTCCTTAACTCACACACACATTACTCCAGGTGAGAGACACACACACACACACACATTACTCCAGGTGAGACACACACATACACATTACTCCAGGTGTGAGACACACACACACACACATTACTCCAGGTGAGCTACTCACACACATTACTCCAGGTGAGAGAGACACACACACACACATTACTGCAGGTGAGATACACACTCACTCACTCACACACACAGACACACACATTACCCCAGGTGAGACACACACTTACACACACACACATTACTCCAGGTGAGAGACACACACACACACCTTCAGACTGACACCTCATGGCCCATCTAAACACACCTGGCCCAGGAAGGTCACACACCTTTCTAGTCCACTCTTTGGTGTTTCTGGGCCAAGTGTTTGTGTGAGCCCTGCTGATGATTGATTTGCAGTGCTTACCCCTGTCACTTCTATTTAAACTCAATTCAGACGATCTCTGGAGCATGTTGGGAGAGCGTCGATTGACATTGTCCAGGGACATGTATGCTCTATCTCAGATTCTTCTGATCTAGTTGGTTCAACCTCCTGTGACACTAGCCAATCATCAGCCATAGGTGGTCAAGAGCTGGTCACCTTTTTCCCAACATAGAGCACACAGAATAGCCTATGTGACCGTTAAAAGAAATCAGTTACCCGTAAGTTAGGTTGTCGTAGGCCTGTCCCAATGAGAAGATGGGCCTTTTTTACCTTTTTGGGGTGAAGGGAGCAGTGTAAATGTCTTGTGTCTGAATGCGATCCGCTGCTGGTGGCTCTGATTGACGGGCTCTTTTAGCTGGGTGTCTTTCAGGGCAGCTATTTCTCCACGTGATTCAGAACATTTCCCAAAATAGTCCTGCCTGGACCGCATCTCCTTAATCGAATGGAAAGAGGAAATGTGCAGCGGGCGTCACGACGCGAGCTCAGCCAGAGAATTAATTTGGTCTTTCATAATATCCGCCCGGGCATGACCACGGGTGGAGCTGCCTCTGCCAGGGGTCCATACCGTATGACGTGACCACGGGTGGAGCTGCCTCTGCCGGAGGTCCATACCGTATGACGTGACCACGGGTGGAGCTGCCTCTGCCGGAGGTCCATACCGTATGACGTGACCACGGGTGGAGCTGCCTCTGCCGGAGGTCCATACCGTATGACGTGACCACGGGTGGAGCTGCCTCTGCCGGAGGTCCATACCGTATGACCTGACCACGGGTGGAGCTGCCTCTGCCGGAGGTCCATACCGTATGACGTGACCACGGGTGGAGCTGCCTCTGCCGGAGGTCCATACCGTATGACGTGACCACGGGTGGAGCTGCCTCTGCTGGAGGTCCATACTGTATGACGTGACCACGGGTGGAGCTGCCTCTGCCAGGGGTCCATACCGTATGACGTGACCACAGGTGGAGCTGCCTCTGCTGGAGGTCCATACCGTATGACGTGACCACGGGTGGAGCTGCCTCTGCCGGAGGTCCATACCGTATGACGTGACCACGGGTGGAGCTGCCTCTGCTGGAGGTCCATACCGTATGACGTGACCACGGGTGGAGCTGCCTCTGCCGGAGGTCCATACCGTATGACGTGACCACGGGTGGAGCTGCCTCTGCTGGAGGTCCATACCGTATGACGTGACCACGGGTGGAGCTGCCTCTGCCGGAGGTCCATACCGTATGACGTGACCACGGGTGGAGCTGCCTCTGCCGGAGGTCCATACCGTATGACGTGACCACGGGTGGAGCTGCCTCTGCCGGAGGTCCATACCGTATGACGTGACCACGGGTGGAGCTGCCTCTGCCGGAGGTCCATACCGTATGACGTGACCACGGGTGGAGCTGCCTCTGCTGGAGGTCCATACCGTATGACGTGACCACGGGTGGAGCTGCCTCTGCCGGAGGTCCATACCGTATGACGTGACCACGGGTGGAGCTGCCTCTGCCGGAGGTCCATACCGTAAACTAGTCTTTTCCGGCACTTTGCCGACCAGTCAGTAATTGAGTGAATGTGTGTGTGTGTTAGCCTCTCTGTGCAGTGATGAAGATGTGGAGGAAGATGTGACCATGCTAAGTGAGGAAGATACGTGGTCTGTGTCCAACACCCCCACCAACAGAAGGAGACTCACACCAGGTAGTGTGTCCCCTCCTGGTTGAAAGCCTATGAAGGACGCGTGTGTGTGTCAGTGTGTGTCAGTGTGTCTGCTGTGTGTTAATGCACACGTGTGTTTACATTTGTTACCTGTAGCCCAGGTAGAGCTCCACCCACCCCCAGACTCCGAAGCTGCCGAAGTGGTGGACTCTGAGGATTCCGACGATGACATCATCGTGTCTCCGTCTCGCCCAATGAGGAGGAGAGAAGAAATCTACTTCTAAACCAGCGTAACGTCCTGTGGGATGTGTGCATTTGTTTCCACCCTGTGAACTACACTGGCCTGGTAAATCACAGGGGTGCAGACCTGTACTGAACTCCAGGTCCAGCTGATTAGCAGAACTGTGGTTGTTAGCAGTGCAGGGCTGGAACAAAGTCCTGGACATGAGGCAGTAGCTTTCAGGGGGCCGTTATTGTAAGCTCTCAGCTCTTGGGGTAAAAGGGGTTACTGATGTGAGTCTGGTGCCGTGAATGGATGGGGGCTCAGCCCGACTGTCCCGGCCGTTCCCCTCTGACTCTCTACATACCATCCCTGCACCTCCCCTTCACTGTCCTGACATGAAAATAAAGAAATGCCACAAAAAAAGGGTTCTAAAACGGGTGCTCGACTGTTCTCGTGGGAGAAATCATTTTGGTTATGGGTTCCAAAACGGGTGCTCGACTGTTCTCGTGGGAGAAATAATTTAGGTTATGGGTTCCAAAACGGGTGCTCGACTGTTCTCGTGGGAGAAATAATTTAGGTTATGGGTTCCAAAACGGGTGCTCGACTGTTCTCGTGGGAGAAATCATTTTGGTTATGGGTTCCAAAACGGGTGCTCGACTGTTCTCGTGGGAGAAATCCTTTTGGTTATGGGTTGAGAGGCCTTTGACTTCTACCTGAACACCACGTGCCTTAAAGGGAACTCTTATAGGACGGACGAAGAACCCTCCTCGGTTCTCGACAGCAGTAGAGTGGTAACGCGGTCGTTACTACACCCTGGATGTGCAGCATCTCTGCCGGAGGAGGGCTTGTCAGTGTAGTGCCGTAATAAAACCCTGCACAACCCAGGAGATGAAGGGCCGGCCGGCCTTAATAACATCTGGTCTGATTCAGATACGTTTTCGTTTTCTGTGTTGCCTCGGGGTGCTGCGGACCTTTGATCAGCGGTCACGCACGACGAACCGTAAGACACCAAGTTGTACCGTAAATCAGAAGTACGTCCATCGCAGCCAATTACAGCGGGCCCTGTGAGGAGTGAGGGGGCGGCCAGCTGAAGCTGCTCCCGTCTGTAAGATCTACTGTTAGTCCGGCTGCCCCTGGCAGTACTGTCTGTTTATTTAATCCTGTGCTGCACCTCAGAAACTGTGAAGTCATAATAACATTATGTAATAATCTACTTCAATAAGATGCAAGATAGGGACAACACTGGGGTGTGTTTGTATATGTGGCTGTATTTGTGTTTGTGTATCGACACTGGGGTCAATTCCGTTTCAGATCCAGTACATTCAGGGAGTTCTGAAATTCAGAAACATGGTAACTTATTGAATTGACCAGGGCCCCTGAACGGCGCAGTGGTAAGGTCCCCTCCTGACTGTTGGCCGAGTTGTCATGTGACCAGGTTTTAAATCCTGCTGGAGGATTGGCCCTGGGGTCCTAGGTAGGGTGATGCCATTGGTCAGAACCGTCAGGTTTTGGGGGGTTAGCGATCAAAAATGGTTGCCTTGCCTTGTCACTCTCTAGGGACCCCTTGTGGCGGTTCAGGTACCTCTGAGCTCCATCAAGGTCAGACTCTGTCATTTCTGGCACAAGATTTCCTGGTCGAGCAACCAGAACAGCACATCTTATCATCGACTGTCCCGAGTTGGCCTGGAGTTGCCATAAAGCAAGGCCTTAATCACAAAGTAGATATAATGAGGTTGGGGACAGGGGTATAAGTAAAAACAACAACAAACGACTGGAATTGATATTAAATTGCCTGGTGATATGTGGCTGTCTTTATTCAAGTTGTTTTAATTGTGCCTTATTTTTTTTTTATGATGACTATAATCCATTAAAATTATGTTTTCAGCCGATACAATTATTGTCTCTACTTATATTCAAAGGGCGTCTTCCACGTCTCCTTCATCCTACGTGTTCACTTCCCTTCAAGGATTTGAAAGGAAATTACTGGTTTACAGAAACACAGAAGTTGTCCGCGGCGCAATATCATTACTGCACTCATTTCATACCTTTAAATCGAGCCCACAACCTCTAAGCACCATTCTGGGCCAACTGACCGACACGAGACATCCTCTAGTCCAGGCCTGGGTAAATCCAATGATTCCTTGTGTGTGGTGTGGAGAGAACGCTCGGCGGGGTGTGTTGAGCATGTGAAGCTGCGCTGCCCGCAGTCTGTCAGAAGGGGTGGGGGTCTGCTGTTTTTGCGCATTCGAACCAACACGGCCGCGAGGATCTATTTGCAGAGCGAGCTGCGGTGTCCTCTCGGTTTTTCAGAGCTCGCGTTTGCTTCGCTCTCGAAATCCGTTAGGTCTGACCAGTTAGTAATTAGACTACGACGAAACACGTCGATTCGTCGCGTTAAGGACATTTATAACCATCCTACGGGATCGCTCGCCGAGACGCGGAACGGAAATATCCCTTCATTGGAGGTCAACGAGTCCAACACTGAAAACCCTCTTCTCTTGGACTCTAGAAAATTGGAGATTTGCCAGTGAAATGTAACCAACATGTTAACAGATATTAGCAGCGGTAGACTTTCTGTTGGTTGTGTGCGATTGTTGTCGAGCTGCAGTCACTGGCTTAGTCTGCATCAGTTATATTAGGGGAACAATAGGTAACATTTTATGCTCGAGTAGGCTGAATAGATCTTGGTGCAACCGCTAGGCTTTAGTGGACAAGTTCACACATTTGTGAGGGAGATCTTGTTACATCATTCATACCAGGCTGGGAGCGGATGTTTTTTTCTTTCTCGGCCTTGCAATGCGATAAGGAATGCTGTACCGGAGAACCGGAATAATCCTATATAGGCAAACCACCGCGTCTGCAATCACCGAATAGCCAACCGGAGACGACTGTAGACAACAACAATGTTGGCAATCTGGGATTTTTATTTTACAGCACTGTAAACCAGTCAGCGAGGAGGGTCATAATTACTGAACGATGATTTGACCGTGGCGTCGGTCAGTGGTCGCAGAAATTAAACAGCCAATGAAGGATTATAATCAAATCCATATCTGAATCGATGACGGCATCACATCCACGATAACAACCCACACGGGGGAGTGCACGCAAGCGCGCTGCCCAATTCCAGTTGCAGAACCCCACGAATATTGCCTACGCTTGGTCGTTGTTTCCAGTGTCGTTGACCTGAGGGGACGCTTCATATTTCGGGCCTGACGGATTGGTCGTGACACCCTCGTCTCGGTGCGAAGAGAATGGCGGCCGTAGTTAACTACTCACCCCCTTGGTGGGTCAACCTACTCCACCGCCTCCCCCACTTCAACTTGCAATTTGAGACTGTGAGCAGCGACTTCAGACCCGAGGACTCCGATTATCAGAAGGTAGGTTCGGGGAGCTCGCCGACACACACACACACGAACAGGTAGGTAGGATGTTGCACACACACACTCCTCAATTCAAAACACAAGGTAATGGTTAGGACCCTTATGACTATAGGACTTGTCACTCACGCTAAGCTACTCTACATGCAAACTCTATTCTAATATGAAGTGATTCCGCCCAGTTTTGCTCCAGCGGTAATATGACAGACCTACAGGACTTTGTTCGATCAAAACCCATATCCGGATCTGCACGCGGGTTCTGTGGGATCTACTCTTGGGAATCAGACCTTTGCTGTGAGACGTTTCATGCGTTCTACTTATTAAGCGTCCATCCATGGTCATGCTCAACATGTTCTTCCCTGCTTGTCGGCTGTACATCTCTCCTTTACCTGGCGGGGTTAAATTGACGCTTACTCAATGTAACTCCATGTCTTCCGTTATAGAACGGCTGACTGGGTACGACATGTTAGTACGGTGTTAGTTAGAAGTGTAAGTACAGAAGACCATGTCTGTGGTTTGTTTGGGGATGAAAGGATAGAAGGAGGGAGAGATGATGGTGGGATGGGAGGGAGGAGGGTGGGATGGGAGGGAGGAGGGTGGGAGTGGAAGATCTGCTAGAGGGAGGAGGTGGTTTTACCAAGTTGGTGAGCGTTTAAAGCTGCCTACGATAACTGAGGGAGGGACAGAGAGACTAGTCGTTGAGTTTAGGTGAAAGTTATTGTGGAGGAAGAGAGAGGTGCCATAGTTCCACCATTGGATGTTCTTCAACCATCAAAGCACATTAAAGAACAGAACATGAGTCTAACCTGGTCATTACCTATGTAGCGCTCAACACTGAACAGGACCTCCAGGGTTTATAGGGCTCTTAAGTCATAGGGCTAATGTCTCTATACAGCACCTGGAGAACAGGGTACTGTATAGAGAAGATGATACTGTATAGAGAACATGGGACTGTACAGAGAACATGGTGCTGTATAGATGACATGGAAATCTATAAGGCACTTTGTGCTCTGGAAAGCAGGGTATTTGTGGGGAAGTAGCCATGGTCTTTCACCTATATCATCAAACTCCATTCAAAACATTCAGTGGACGTTATATTTTGGACAGTATATTCGAATTCTAGATCGTTTTACAACTTTCTTCCCCTCAGTCTTTTCCTCGCTCTCTCTCCTTTCTCCTAAATCAGTGAAACGCTAAGTACCCACTTCCTCCCAGCCCCAATCAGGGGTGATACAGAGCCCGCTGTCTGTGTGTGTAGAGGTCTCCCGAGACCCCCTAATTCAGACTAATTGCGTCCTGATGGGTTTCAGAGCCGGGACAGTTTCCGTGTCACCGCATTTTTCGCAGCCATGTGCGAGTGTGGCGGACTGGGCTGTTTGAGGTGAGGTCACAGCCAGCCCCTAGAGGGGTCGTTGTCGTGGTGAGAGCCACGGTTGTGTGTAGCAGCTATTCAGTATGAGGTCACTAACAGCCCCCGGGGGGCTGGTCTACAGGGATAGCCCCTCAGAGGGAGAAGGGGGAGGTAGCGGGGGAGGGGCAGGGTGTTGTTGTCTCTCATGAAAGAATGCCCTCTTTCTTTTCTATCTCCTCCCCTCTGTCCTCCTCCCTCTCTGTCTCTAACACACTTAGTTTTAGATGGTCCGTCTATTTAATCTGAGAGGCTTTCATGGTTTTCTCTCGAGCCGACTGACACACACACGCGCACACACGCGCACACACGCACACACACGCACACACACGCACACACACACAGTCCTCTTGTGTTTCTGGATGATGTGATTTAACACCAGATGATTAGTATGCTGCTGAAGAGAGATGCAGAAAAACAGGGTAGCAAAACACAAGCTGGACTTCCTAAAATAGTGAGGGTAAAAATGTGATATTACATTTGTATTCATATATTCATTTATCAGTAAACCAAATTATAACACATAACATCTGCTGCCCAATTTTAACCCAACCCCCCCAAAAAATATTTTGTCTACTAAGGGACCCATGTCATCAAACCTGCTTGGTTGAAAACTTCTTATCTTATGGCAAACTGAGGTATAACAGTGATTTTACTTCTAGATTATAAACATAAACCACATATTATAGATCCAGCTCAAAATAGAATGTTTAAATTAAATAGTTTGTCAGGATGTATCTCAAAATGACATTTCAAACTCAAATGCTCTTCACTTTGCTAGAACTGTCAATACACACCGATGCAAATACACACACACACACACCTGTGTGGTTGAACTGTTCTGTATTCAAAGCACTGGTTTTGTATTCAACATCAGTTCGTCCCAGAATGCTGACAGTCCAAGTTCTGTGGGAATGCTGGTATTCTCTTGTAGAACTTTAATCCCAAAGTCCTGTAAGGCAGTGGAAACACAGCGTCAGCTAACAGCAGCAGCTGGAGAGAATTACAGAGGAGACATGACTAAAGCTATATATTCTCTGTGTTCATGATGAGAAAGACACACGCGCACACACTCCCTATTGATGTTGCAAACCAGTCAATGCTCCTGAATGGAAGGATGGACCCCTACATTCTGACCAACAGGAGGGACTCCCAGATTCTGACCAACAGGATGGACCCCACATTCTGACCAACAGGATGGACCCCACATTCTGGCCAACAGAATGGACCCCTACATTCTGGCCAACAGGATGGACCTCTACATTCTGACCAACAGGAGGAACCCCCACATTCTGACCAACAGGAGGGACCCCCACATTCTGACCAACAGGAGGGACCCCCACATTCTGACCAACAGGATGGACCCCACATTCTGACCAACAGGAGGGACCCCCACATTCTGACCAACAGGATGGACCCCTACATTCTGACCAACAGGAGGGACCCCTACATTCTGACCAACAGGAGGGACCCCCATATTCTGACCAACAGGATGGACCCCACATTCTGACCAACAGGATGGACCTCTACATTCTGACCAACGGGAGGGACCCCTACATTCTGACCAACAGGAGGGACCCCTACATTCTGACCAACAGGAGGGACCCCTACATTCTGACCAACAGGATGGACCCCTACATTCTGACCAACAGGATGGACCCCTACATTCTGACCAACAGGATGGACCCCACATTCTGACCAACAGGATGGACCCCACATTCTGACCAACAGGATGGACCCCACATTCTGACCAACAGAATTGACCCCACATTCTGACCAACAGAATGGACCCCACATTCTGACCAACAGGATGGAACCCTACATTCTGACCAACAGGATGGAACCCTACATTCTGATCAACAGGATGGAACCCTACATTCTGATCAACAGGATGTACCCATTAATTAACCAATTAATCCACTAATTAACTCAGAATAAAGCCTTTGAATGGTGGAATCAGTGATTATAACAACAAAAGGCAGTCCTTTAACATTTCAGGGTAAGGATCAACAACCACGGTTCTAAAGGCTTTGGGCAGAACCAGATCCACGGTTCCAGAAGGCTTTGGACGTAACCAGATCCACGGTTCTAGAAGGCTTTGGGCAGAACCAAATCCAGGGTTCCAGAAGGTTTTGGGCAGAACCAGATCCATGGTTCTAAAGACTTTGGACAGAACCAGATCCAGGGTTCCAAAAGGCTTTGGGCAGAACCTCGATTCATGGTTTCCGAAGGCTTTGGACATGGACTGTGTCCCAGTTAAACCCCTCAATTCGTGGTCACTGGAGATACATTAGGCTGTGTGTGTGTGTGTTTGTTACACAGGCCTGGTCAGGGAAATGGAACCGATCTAACATGTAGAGCAGACATTAATTCAACTGCTGTAGACACACCCACACACACCGAGGGAAAGAGGGGGGAGAGATAAGGGGAGGGAGGGAGAGAGAGGGGGGAGGGAGTGAGAGTAGGGACCAACAGCTAATTGATGTGTCTAATCCTCTCAGCGACCATTTATATCCAGTTAGCCAAGATTAGACTCTAACATCAACCCTCACCAACACACCTTATACTCCCCCCTCTCTCTCCCTCTCTCTCCCCCATCCAACCCCATGTCCTTGTTGTGTGGTGCTGATCTGCGTCAGTTGACCTAAAAGCTGTATTGTCCACCGCAGAGTCTGGGAGGGGACGGACGGACATAGAAATGGAGGCGATAGATCAGCTCCACAACCGGACACTGGGGGAGTTCACTGTCTAGTTCACTATTGCTCTGTTCACTCTCCCCTCATTCCCTATCTCCTCCTCCCCCCCGTATATTCTGACCTCATTACGTTAGGAGGGAGGGGGGAGGGAATGTGGAGAGAGGATGGGGGGGTGGGGGGGGGGAGAAAGGGAGGTAGGGCCGATAACGATTGTTTCCATGCATCTCAAATTTTTATTTGTACTCTCTCTAATTGGGGTTTTCCACATCCTGTTTTCCCACAGAATTAAATTATCTAGAAAGTAACTCCCTCCGCTCTGCCTAACCTGAGTGAGGGTTTGGGAAACAGCCCCGCCAGGTTTCATTTTTGGAGAACCTTTTGTATCTTGAAGGGGGTACAGCAGGTCCCATTGTGACTTTTCAAAAGTACAATTTGTCTTTGCCAAATTTTATTAATTAATGTACAGTTCCGGAAGAAATTGAGAGACCACTGCACCTTTTTCTTTCCTTTCCAAAAAAGTTGAAAAGGACGGTTTTGAGAGAGGAACAGAAGCATTCAATTCGCAGTGGTCTCTTAATTTTAACGCATTTATTCCTTCCTTTTCAACTTATTTGGATAGGAAATTAAAAGGTGCGGTGGTCTCTTAATTTTTTCCGGAGCTGTATATTATTCTTTTATACAAACTGTTTAAGAGTTGATTAGTTGATTATATTGTAAAACCCATAACTGGATCACCCACAGCCTAAGAGCATCTGCTAAATGTAAAATATGATTGGTTGCAAAATAGGTCAGCCTCTAGCACCACAGGGTGGAAAGGGAGCCCAGCTGGGATATGGAATTGATCCTTGTGTCGACCCAACAGGGTGACCACTTTACTGTGCAGGAGATTGTCTAGTGTAACAGAGACAGTTAATCATTTAGAATGGATCCTTGTGGTCCATTTACTTTCCCTCAGTCTGTCATAACAGTAGAGGCCCCTGGGTTTATCATTTAGAATGGATCCTTGTGGTCCATTTACTTTCCCTCAGTCTGTCATAACAGTAGAGGCCCCTGGGTTTATCATTTAGAATGGATCCTTGTGGTCCATTTACTTTCCCTCAGTCTGTCATAACAGTAGAGGCCCCTGGGTTTATCATTTAGAATGGATCCTTGTGGTCCATTTACTTTCCCTCAGTCTGTCATAACAGTAGAGGCCCCTGGGTTTATCATTTAGAATGGATCCTTGTGGTCCATTTACTTTCCCTCAGTCTGTCATAACAGTAGAGGCCCCTGGGTTTATCATTTAGAATGGATCCTTGTGGTCCATTTACTTTCCCTCAGTCTGTCATAACAGTAGAGGCCCCTGGGTTTATCATTTAGAATGGATCCTTGTGGTCCATTTACTTTCCCTCAGTCTGTCATAACAGTAGAGGCCCCTGGGTTTATCATTTAGAATGGATCCTTGTGGTCCATTTACTTTCCCTCAGTCTGTCATAACAGTAGAGGCCCCTGGGTTTATCATTTAGAATGGATCCTTGTGGTCCATTTACTTTCCCTCAGTCTGTCATAACAGTAGAGGCCCCTGGGTTTATCATTTAGAATGGATCCTTGTGGTCCATTTACTTTCCCTCAGTCTGTCATAACAGTAGAGGCCCCTGGGTTAATCATTTAGAATGGATCCTTGTGGTCCATTTACTTTCCCTCAGTCTGTCATAACAGTAGAGGCCCCTGGGTTAATCATTTAGAATGGATCCTTGTGGTCCATTTACTTTCCCTCAGTCTGTTATAACAGTAGAGGCCCCTGGGTTAATCATTTAGAATGGATCCTTGTGGTCCATTTACTTTCCCTCAGTCTGTCATAACAGTAGAGGCCCCTGGGTTTATCATTTAGAATGGATCCTTGTGGTCCATTTACTTTCCCTCAGTCTGTCATAACAGTAGAGGCCCCTGGGTTTATCATTTAGAATGGATCCTTGTGGTCCATTTACTTTCCCTCAGTCTGTCATAACAGTAGAGGCCCCTGGGTTAATCATTTAGAATGGATCCTTGTGGTCCATTTACTTTCCCTCAGTCTGTCATAACAGTAGAGGCCCCTGGGTTAATCATTTAGAATGGATCCTTGTGGTTAATTTACTTTCCCTCAGTCTGTTATAACAGTAGAGCCTCCTGGGTTAATAATTTCGAATGGATCCTTGTGGTCCATTAATTTTCCCTCAGTTTGTCATTACAGTATAGGCCCCTGGGTTAATCATTTAGAATGAAACATCCATTTAACTGTTCATAAATGCTTACAGAAAGGGATTATATAATTTAAACAAAAACTCAATGTAAGATATTCTCTTTTAAAGAAAGTGGTATGATAAATTATGTGCTTCACATTTACATGAACTGAGTTTCCAAACAAATTTTGTTACTTCAGGGAGATCTTAGCTCAGTTTCTGTTTGCCTACATCCCCTCAGAACTCTGTTGTTATACTGTATATCAGTATTACATTGGGAATTGTACCTCTCCATGTAAATGACCCCAGCATGACATTACATCCTGTCTGTCCTCCCCTGCTCAAAGGGAACAGCTTGTTAGATTGGATATGTTATAGCGTAGCAGCTGTGGAATTCCTGTCCGCTTCTCCTGAACCTTCAGCCATTGTTCCGGCATGTTCCGGAGTGGGGTACTTTACAATGTGTATCCTGCTCAAATGACAACGCCCTTCATGCTTTCACAGCTGACATAGCCAGGTGTGTGTAATTAGGTCATTATTGTCAAAATGCCCCTACTCCCTGCCATGGTATGTCCAGACCAACACAATATGCTCTTCTGCCATATGAGAAGAATGTTCAGAATGTTCTACAGTAGAATGTTCAGACTTCTATCAGGCAGGGTTCTACAGTAGAATGTTCAGACTTCTATCAGGCAGGGTTCTGCAGTAGAATGTTCAGACTTTTATCAGGCAGGGTTCTACAGTAGAATGTTCAGACTTCTATCAGACAGGGTTCTGCAGTAGAATGTTCAGACTTCTATCAGACAGGGTTCTGCAGTAGAATGTTCAGACTTCTATCAGACAGGGTTCTGCAGTAGAATGTTCAGACTTCTATCAGACAGGGTTCTGCAGTAGAATGTTCAGACTTCTATCAGACAGGGTTCTGCAGTAGAATGTTCAGACTTCTATCAGACAGGGTTCTACAGTAGAATGTTCAGACTTCTATCAGACAGGCTTCTGCAGTAGTACTACCTTGAGGGCCACTTTGTGTTCATCATAATCGACTTCCTGCTCTCTTCAAAGCTTGTTGTGACATCATCATATCGGAATTGTTTTTAGTACTTACATTCTTGCATACACACATGCACATTCGTGTGCACGCACACACACACACACACACACACACATTTCAGCATCCAGTATGTAATAATCTCACATCTCCACATCGTTGTACTGTACGCTGTTTGTTACTCTGTAGTTAACGTGTCTCTCTCTCTACGTCTCCAGTCGGTGTTGCTGCTAGGTGGAGTGGCGTTGCTGTGTTTGGCTCTGGACCTCGTCTTTCTCCTCTTCTACTCCTTCTGGCTGTGCTGCCGACGACGCAAGGCCCCCGGCGACGCCCGCCCCCACTCACACACCCACACGCACCAGCCTCCTGACCCCGACTGCTGCTGCACCGCCTGGTGTGTCATCATCGCCGCGCTCGTTTGCAGGTGAGAGTCCGCCCGCGGTTCCCCGTCCCACGCAGCGCAGGACGGGAGGGAGGGAGGGAGGGAGAGGCTTTTACTGAAGTGAGGGCATGGGAGAGGGGATCGGAGGTGGTTGTGTGTGTTTCTGTGTGTGTGTGTGCGAGCTCTGTTAGCATGTAGCAACTCATTCCCTTCAACTCATTCCCTCATAGAATTAGAATGTGTAGAATGGTCAATCCCGTTCCATGCTATCTAGGGATTTCATCTGGCTCTAATTCTGTGGTTAAGGTATTATGTTGTGGGTATTTCGGGCGTTAATCTGGACAGTGCGTTGCCAGGATGAGTGAGTTAACGGAGATCCTTCACTAGAGGTAGACCGTGAGAGACGCCCTTTTAACTTTGTCTGGTTCCATTGCTGGTATGCAGTAACTAACCTGACAAATAATAGATGTAAATGCCTGCCACCTTGTGCTACAGTATGCAGCATGCTTCACTTCCCAGTCCATGTTGGTTAAATATTCAAATAAAATAAATTGTTTTAAATTAAAATAATTTGTTTTCCGCCCTGCCACTCAAATCCAGACTTGTTTCCGGTTTTAGGCTGTTTGGGAACACACAGGAACCAGACAATAAGATCATACCCTTATAGACCCACAAAGAGTTAACAAATCAAACATTGACAAACTCCCATCTCGGTTTGGCGAAATACCGCAATGTGACCCGTTGCCATGAAGTATGGCAACAAGAACATTTAACAAAAACAATATTCATCCAGCTCTCGATTTACCGGTCAATCTACGTTCCTACTCTCACCTATGGTCATGAGCTTTGGGTCATGACCGAAAGGACAAGATCCCGGATACAGGCGGCCGAAATGAGCTTTCTCCGCAGGGTGGCTGGGCGATCCCTTAGAGATAGGGTGAGAAGCTCGGTCACCCGGGAGGAGCTCAGAGTAGAGCCGCTGCTCCTCCACATCGAGAGGGGTCAGCTGAGGTGGCTTGGGCATCTGTTTCGGATGCCTCCGGGACGCCTTCCTGGGAAGGTGTTCCGGTCCCGTCCCACCGGGAAGAGACCCCGGGGAAGACCTAGGACACGCTGGAGGGACTATGTCTCCCGGCTGGCCTGGGAACACCTCGGTGTCCCCCCGGAAGAGCTGGAGGAAGTGTCTGGGGAGAGGGAAGTCTGGGCATCCCTGCTTAGACTGCTGCCCCCGCGACCCGGCCCCGGATTAAGCGGAAGATGATGCGATGCGATGCGAATATTCATCCATTATTATTCCTCTGGTCATAACCCTAACCCATAACTGGTCATAACCCTAACCCATAGCTGGTCATAACCCTAACCCATAACTGGTCATAACCCTAACCCATAACTGGTCATAACCCTAACCCATAGCTGGTCATAACCATAACCCATAACTGGTCATAACCCTAACCCATAACTGGTCATAACCCTAACCCATAGCTGGTCATAACCCTAACCCATTGCTGCTCATATCTGTTACAACACTGTGCATAGCTTTAATTTACAGTTGAAGGGAAGCATTTTTTTTCTCTTTGTCTTTTTGTCTTACTCGTTTTTGCTTTTTTTGCTTGCAGTGTGAGCTAATAATTTCCAGTCTTGGATTTGAACTTAAACTGAGTGAGGGAGGGAGGGAGGGAGGGAGTGAGGGCGGGAGGTGGAAGAAGATAGGAAAGCAGAGAGGAGGAGAGAAAACAGCTGTTAACTGAAGAGGAGGGAGAGAAAGGGAGACATAGAGGGAGCGAGAGAGGAGATAAATAGTACTCGAGGAGTAGAATGGACTGGTGAAGTCTCCGTCACTGTGTGTGTGTTTGTGTGTTTGTGTATATGTGTGTGTATGTGTGTGTGTGTGTGTTTGTGTGTGTTTGTGTGTGTTTGTGTGTGTGTGTGTGTGTTTTGCCCAAAGGTCTCTAAATGTAAACAAAGAAGCGTTAGAGGATTTTTGTGCTAAATCGTTTTGAACATTGGCGTTGGATCCATGAGAGAGAAACGGAGGAAACCATATTCCCAATTGAGATTCTGAATGGCTAGTGGACTGTTAGTTATGCAGTTTACATTTTTTTGTTTATATTTCATCAGTTAATCATTACAGTGTTCGGGGGGGATGTCCTGGAATTGAGGTCATTGACCCCTGTAACTGTGGCAACGGGGTGGTGAGGGCCAGACATCTCGTTTTGTTTGCACATACAGTCCTTTGGTTCCTCTGACTGTCTGTTTCCCTCTCTTTCTCTCACTGACTATCTGATAAACATGTGTTTTCTGTTTTCAGTGTGAAGTGAAATAGATCACCTAGGTCATAGAGGGGCGGGATAAGGTTCACACACAGGCATGCTGGTTGTCCCCCTTGGGCTCACCCACTTTCAAACACTGCACCTGTTCTTTCCCCAACCCTGGCTCGCCCTCACAGTTTTCTATGGAGCCCAGTTGGAGAATTGTAGAACTTAAATTAAATCTTGGTGTCATAAACTCTCCATAACAACTGTTAATATTAATGTATGCAACTTCCTTAGTGCTTTTCATTACTAAGAGAGACTCACAAAAAAAATAAACAATTATAAAACAAATTATGTATGTGAGATTAAGAATGACAGCCTGCATTAAACTGAGGACTCAGACATTCATCCCAGTGTGTCACCCATCACCCACTGCATTAAACTGAGGACTCAGACATTCATCCCAGTGTGTCACCCATCACCCACTGCATTAAACTGAGGACTCAGACATTCATCCCAGTGTGTCACCCATCACTCACTGCATTAAACTGAGGACTCAGACATTCATCCCAGTGTGTCACCCATCACCCACTGCATTAAACTGAGGACTCAGACATTCATCCCAGTGTGTCACCCATCACCCACTGCATTAAACTGAGGACTCAGACATTCATCCCAGTGTGTCACCCATCACCCACTGCATTAAACTGAGGACTCAGACATTCATCCCAGTGTGTCACCCATCACCCACTGCATTAAACTGAGGACTCAGACATTCATCCCAGTGTGTCACCCATCACCCACTGCATTAAACTGAGGACTCAGACATTCATCCCAGTGTGTCACCCATCACCCACTGCAGTCTTGCAAACCGGTTAGGAGACCTTGAAAACATTAAAGACAGGTTGCTGGATTCATATCAAAACCCGTCTAGCTCATATTGTTAGCCTGCTATGTTGAAAGAGCTGATTTGCCAACATGAAACTATACTTATTTAGCTATTTTAAAGGGGACTGGGTTATATCCTGGGGACTGGGTGATATCCTGGGGACTGGGTTATATCCTGGGGACTGGGTTATATCCTGGGGACTGGGTTATATCCTGGGAACTGGGTGATATCCTGGGGACTGGGTTATATCCTGGGGACTGGATGATATCCTGGGGACTGGGTTATATCCTGGGGACTGGGTGATATCCTGGGGACTGGGTTATATCCTGGGGACTGGGTGATATCCTGGGGACTGGGTTATATTCTGGGGACTGGGTTATATCCTGGGGACTGGGTTATATCCTGGGGACTGGGTTATATCCTGGGAACTGGGTGATATCCTGGGGACTGGGTTATATCCTGGGGACTGGATGATATCCTGGGGACTGGGTTATATCCTGGGGACTGGGTTATATCCTGGGGACTGGGTGATATCCTGGGGACTGGGTGATATCCTGGGGACTGGGTTATATCTTGGGGACTGGGTGATATCCTGGGGACTGGGTTATATCCTGGGGACTGGGTTATATCCTGGGGACTGGGTTATATCCTGGGGACTGGGTTATATCCTGGGGACTGGGTTATATCCTGGGGACTGGGTTATATCCTGGGGACTGGGTGATATCCTGGGAACTGGGTGATATCCTGGGGACTGGATGATATCCTGGGGACTGGGTTATATCCTGGGGACTGGATGATATCCTGGGGACTGGGTGATATCCTGGGGACTGGATGATATCCTGGGGACTGGGTGATATCCTGGGGACTGGGTTATATCCTGGGGACTGGGTTATATCTTGGGGACTGGGTTATATCCTGGGGACTGGATGATATCCTGGGGACTGGGTTATATCCTGGGGACTGGGTTATATCCTGGGGACTGGGTGATATCCTGGGGACTGGATGATATCCTGGGGACTGGGTGATATCCTGGGGACTGGGTTATATCCTGGGGACTGGATGATATCCTGGGGACTGGATGATATCCTGGGGACTGGGTGATATCCTGGGGACTGGGTTATATCCTGGGGACTGGGTGATATCCTGGGGACTGGATGATATCCTGGGGACTGGGTGATATCCTGGGGACTGGGTTATATCCTGGGGACTGGATGATATCCTGGGGACTGGATGATATCCTGGGGACTGGGTGATATCCTGGGGACTGGGTTATATCCTGGGGACTGGGTTATATCCTGGGGACTGGGTGATCATGGTCATGTGTAAATGAGGGATGGCCATATGTAAAATGACCAAGGTCTCACCATAAGCTTGGAGGTGGATATTTGATGCTGTTTTACCTCCTAAGGCCCTAGGGAACCTGGTTAGGGTAGATGGCATCATGGACTCTTCATGGAGAGTTGGGTTACAGGACACTAAACCAGGACCTTTCAGCTAGATGATGATCCAAAGCCAAGCGAGACAAACATTTCACTTTTACCACATAATTAAGCTTTTGCGGTGTCAATACCTGTCCCTGGACCTAAATACTTTTGAAACCTGTGGGGTGAGCTGAAGATAAGAGGGTCATAGAAGGATCTGGAGAGATTCTGTGCAGAAGAATGGTCTCAGATTCCTTAGTATGTGTTCTTCTACCTCATCAAGCATTATATGAGAAGACTCAATGCTGTTGTCTTTGCAAGGGAATGGTCCACAATGTACTAAAACCAGGGGAGACAGAAATATTTGAAAAAACTCTATGATTAAGAATTTGTATTTACTTAAAGAAATGTTACCTCTGTTAAGGAGGTTAAATTTATAGATTTCATTCAGCAAGCTAATAAACAATCATGCAATTTGCTCATCTTTACCAAGAGTGCCAAAAATTCTGGAGGGTAGTGTGTGTGTGTGTAGATATATATATAATATAGTTATTTATTTATATATATTATTTATTTATTTCTCTGCCTCAGTTCTCTGTGGCCTAGAAAGGTTGCCATGGAGACAGCAGCAGATTTGATGCAGAGACTGCAGATGAATTATATAGTGAAAATACAGGAAGGCGGTCGTGTGTGTGTGAGAGAGAGAGAGAGACTGGTGACTCAGTGATTCAGTGGTAGAAATGTATTTTGCAGGTGTAAATATTTTATGATTAACTCGAATATTTGATGTTAAATATTTGATATCGAGCTCTGTTTGTCTGCCTTTCTACTTGTCATTCTGTCAGCTTGCCAATATATTGTTCTGTCAGCCTGTCTGTATATCAGCCTACATATATAATAATGTGCTTTAATGAAGGCTTTGTAGCTGAAACATGTCATTTCCTATATGGGCCAAAATAAACCCAGTTTCATGCAAGTGATCCGTCAGTTTTGTCTTGCTAATGCGATGTGCTACCTGTTTTCAGTGCCTGTCTGTCTGTCAACCTGTCTGTCTGTCAACCTGTCTGTCTGTCAGCCTGTCTGTCTGTCAACCTGTGTATATGTCTGTCTGCCTGTCTATACAGCTCCGGAAAAAATTAAGAGACCACTGCAAATTGAACGCTTCTGTTTCTCACTGAAAACCTTCCTTTTCGACCTTGCTTTTCGAAGGAAAGAAAAAGGTGCAGTGGTCTCAGATTTTTTTCCTGAGCTGTCTGCCTGTCTATATGTCTATCTGCCTGTCTGTATGCCTGTCTGTATGTCTGTCTGTCAGTCTGTCTGTATGTCTCTCTGTCTGCTTGTCTATATGTCTGTCAGCCTGTCTATATGTCTGTCTGTCAGTCAGTCTGTATGTCTGTCTGTCAGCCTGTCTATATGTCTGTCTGTCAGCCTGTCTATATGTCTGTCTGCCTGTCTATTTGTCTGTCTGTCAGCCTGTCTATATGTCTGACTGTTTATCATTGTATGTCTTTGTTGTTCACCAGATGTCCCCATAAAGATAATAAAATCTGACAAAATAGTCCCACAACATTATTTGGCCAGACCCCTGGAAGGAAAATGTATTTTCGGTGCCTAAGGGGTAAAGGGTAGTGTAATACTTACAATCGGCCATAGTGTTAGAAATTGGCTTACTTTTGGGTTTTGCCATCACAGGTTAGAGTCAGGAAGTAGGGAACATTACTTAGAGTTATGCAACATGGGTTAGGGCATAGGGAACATGGGTTAGGAGATAGGGAACATGTGGTGACATTTAGGGGACAGGGAACATGGGTTAGGGTTAGGGCATATGGGTTAGGAGATAGGGAACATGGGTTAGGGAATAGGGAACATGGGATTTGGAACAGGAATCATGGGTTTCTGGTCCCCACAAAAATAGACACACAAACAAAATTACTGTCATTCACTGACCAACTACATCATCTTGAATTAGACTTTGGCTTTGAATGTTCACAGTGGAATTCAATTTGATGGTTATGCAATTGAAGAGGAATAAAAACTGAGTGCAATGTCCTCAATCTGACCTTCACTGAGGTTAAGATCAAACTGTAATAATATATGCTTTGCAGATCTAATCTAAGCCTCATGCTTGCATAGATTGATAGTTATTTAAAGGGGAGTTTCTCATATTTCTTTTAACTGTGCCCATATTTTGACTCCCACAAACACTCTTTGATATATTTCTTTGCTGCAGAGAAAATTGGTTGTTGTAAGACTAGCACTGCCACGGATGGACCAGAAACACACATGATTTATTTTTCCACTGTGGCATAAACCTTTGAGTGATTTCTGTTGACGGTGGATTCTTTTGCACCCAGACATTCAGTGCGGACACAAACACATATTCAGACGCAGTGTGAGTTGGTTTTTCCAAGTGTTTTATTTGCATCGTAGACACATTTGCCTATTGCATTGTAGTGAACCAAAAAAGACGACTTCGCAAGTGTGACAACCATTTGTGACAAAACAAAATATTAAGGACAGTTTGGGTTATCAAATATAAGCGAAGGAATACCCAAATTAAGATCACATGTAAAAATTGGTGAACCTCCCCTTTAAGCTTGGACCAAATCATATAATTATGCGTACTATTAACCAGCCAATGAAGGCTACCCAGCTGGGCTCTATGAAGCCAGCTGAGTAATGTCACTGAACACAAGCATCTCTCAGAATTCACGTTCTATCCGTAAAAACATGCGCGACGAGGCATTGCAGTAAACATTCCTGTCAGGGGCGACTGTATGAACGCCACTGGTTTTTGCAGAGCAGCGCAACGCTGGCGGAATTTCTTTCTGGAAGTGATGAAGGAGAGAACTGAGGGAGGAGGAAATGTAGATGGTGCTGAAAAGAGGGATGAAGAAAGGGATGAAGAGAGGGGGGTGATAGGAGGAGTGGATGAAAGTAGGGAGACGGAGGGATGAGTGAAGGAGATGAATGCAGTGTGTAAAGTGGTTGTGATTTATTCCCTTCAATGCCTGTTGCATCTAAATATGTGGTCAGTCTTAAACAACAGGGATAAACAACAGGGATACTTTAAATGGTGGGAACACAGAATGTCCTTCTTTTTGAAGGTTGGGACCAAAACTTTAGTACTATTAAAAAACAAACCTTAAACCTCACCTAACCACTTAAACCCAGTAGATCTTTAACCTTTAACTAAACCTAACCCCTTAAACCCAGTAGATCTTTAACCTTTAACTAAACCTAACTCCTTAAACCCAGTAGATCTTTAACCTTTAACTAAACCTAACCCCTTAAACCCAGTAGATCTTTAACCTTTAACTAAACCTAACTCCTTAAACCCAGTAGATCTTTAACCTTTAACTAAACCTAACCCCTTAAACCCAGTAGATCTTTAACCTTTAACTAAACCTAACCCCTTAAACCCAGTAGATCTTTAACCTTTAACTAAACCTAACCCCTTAAACCCAGTAGATCTTTAACCTTTAACTAAACCTAACTCCTTAAACCCAGTAGATCTTTAACCTTTAACTAAACCTAACCCCTTAAACCCAGTAGATCTTTAACCTTTAACTAAACCTAACCCCTTAAACCCAGTAGATCTTTAACCTTTAACTAAACCTAACCCCTTAAACCCAGTAGATCTTTAACCTTTAACTAAACCTAACCCCTTAAACCCAGTAGATCTTTAACCTTTAACTAAACCTAACCCCTTAAACCCAGTAGATCTTTAACCTTTAACTAAACCTAACTCCTTAAACCCAGTAGATCTTTAACCTTTAACTAAACCTAACCCCTTAAACCCAGTAGATCTTTAACCTTTAACTAAACCTAACCCCTTAAACCCAGTAGATCTTTAACCTTTAACTAAACCTAACCCCTTAAACCCAGTAGATCTTTAACCTTTAACTAAACCTAACCCCTTAAACCCAGTAGATCTTTAACCTTTAACTAAATCTAACCCCTTAAACCCAGTAGATCTTTAACCTTTAACTAAACCTAACCCCTTAAACCCAGTAGATCTTTAACCTTTAACTAAACCTAACTCCTTAAACCCAGTAGATCTTTAACCTTTAACTAAACCTAACCCCTTAAACCCAGTAGATCTTTAACCTTTAACTAAACCTAACCCCTTAAACCCAGTAGATCTTTAACCTTTAACTAAACCTAACCCCTTAAACCCAGTAGATCTTTAACCTTTAACTAAACCTAACCCCTTAAACCCAGTAGATCTTTAACCTTTAACTAAACCTAACCCCTTAAACCCAGTAGATCTTTAACCTTTAACTAAACCTAACCCCTTAAACCCAGTAGATCTTTAACCTTTAACTAAACCTAACCCCTTAAACCCAGTAGATCTTTAACCTTAAACTAAATCTAACCCCTTAAACCCAGTAGATCTTTAACCTTTAACTAAACCTAACCCCTTAAACCCAGTAGATCTTTAACCTTTAACTAAATCTAACCCCTTAAACCCAGTAGATCTTTAACCTTAAACTAAATCTAACCCCTTAAACCCAGTAGATCTTTAACCTTTAACTAAACCTAACCCCTTAAACCCAGTAGATCTTTAACCTTTAACTAAATCTAACCCCTTAAACCCAGTAGATCTTTAACCTTAAACTAAATCTAACCCCTTAAACCCAGTAGATCTTTAACCTTTAACTAAATCTAACCCCTTAAACCCAGTAGATCTTTAACCTTTAACTAAACCTAACCCCTTAAACCCAGTACATCTTTAACCTTTAACTAAATCTAACCCCTTAAACCCAGTTGATCTTTAACCTTTAATTTAAACCTAACTCATAAACACTTAATCTAATTCCTAAACCCAACCTTAGTTCTAAACCTATCCTTTTGTTGGGACTGGCAAAATGTGCTACTAACATTTGACCTCGCTACCCAGGGTCCTCACAGAGATTGTATAAGGGGGTACTTTAGTTAATGGTGTAGAATGAGGTCTAAGTTGCCCAGTAGAAACGGTCCAGACAGTCAGCCTAAAATAGGTTTCTATACAGTCACACACACACTCACTATCCTGCTCTAGTCTGTATGTGTGTGTGGGGGAGTGGTGGGGTTTTTGTTCGTTGTGTGGGTTTGTTCACCCCTTTAGTGAATCTGTCGTTTGTAGAGAAGAGAGAGGTGGGGAGCGTGAGAAAAGAGGGGGAGAGAACGGGGGGGGGGGGGCTAGTGGGGTCTTGGAGGTGTGTGTGTGCTCACTGGAGCCGTGGCTGCAAAATAATGACATTATGTCCGGTCTGGCAACCCGGACATTGTCCAGCCTGTGTGTTTTCTGGTAGTCATATATCCTTAGGGAGAGGTTGTGTGTGTGTGTGTGTGTGTTTTTGTGTGTGTGTGTTTTCTGGTAGTCGTATATCCTTAGGGAGAGGCTGTGTGTGTGTGTGTGTGTGTTTGTTTTCTGGTAGTCATATATCCTTAGGGAGAGGTTGGGACTATCACAGAGGGATATCTGGCTGTCTGTTTCTCTGTCTGTCTGTGTGTCTGTCTGTGTGTCTGTCTGTGTGTCTGTCTGTGTGTCTGACTGTCTGTCTGACTGTCTGTCTTGACTGTCTGTCTTGACTGTCTGGATGTCTGTCTGGCTGACTGTTTGTCTGTCTGTCTGTCTGTCTGTCTGTGTTCATAATGCCTGCATTTGGTGCTGCTCAACCCTTTACCCTCCTGGACGTTTTCTCTATAACCCTCATTTAATAGTTGAGTGGATAAAAAGCCCAATCAGGTTAGTCACAGAGGGGGTTGGGTAGAGAACCTCCTGGATGGTCATTTAATAGTTGAGTGGATAAAAAGCCCAATCAGGTTAGTCACAGAGGGGTTTGGTTAGAGAACCGCCTGGACGGTCGCTCTCCAGTAACAGAGTTTAGTAGCTACTTTCAACAAGTTAATACTGAAAAGTGACCTTGACTTTTAGGTGTTTCTTTGTGTATAAATATGTGTGTGTGTCTGTAAAAGTATTTTAACGTGCAAATCCAACCCACGGCTGTCAAAGACCTGCCGACAGCACATTCTACGATGTAAGCCAACAAGGAAAAGTCGTAGTTCAATGAGCTGACACTTCCTGCTTCTTCTCTCTCCCTCAGTGCTGGCATCGCTGTGGGTTTCTATGGAAACGGGGAGTCGTGTGATGGAGCGAACCGTCTGGCGTATTCCTTACGACACGCCAACCGCACCGTGGCGGGCATGGAGAAGCTGGTGGGTCACACGCTTGCACACGCTTGCACACGCTTGCACACGCTTGCAGATGCTTGCACACGGGGAAAAGTCTCTGTTATAACACATCTGCAACTATGGTTCTCTGAAGGAGGGATGGTTATAATGCACGTGTTTGGGGTCGTGCCCCTTTCGAGGCCAACGAGGGGTTGAGTCCGAATGAAGTCACGGCTCAACTCCAACCAGCGGGAAGCGAAATAGCTTGGAGGCTGTGTTACCTGTGCAGGTTTTAAGAAATACACTCACCTCCTCTGTCTGTCTGCCTCTACCGCCCTCTCTCCACCTTTATCTCTCTCTCTCCACCTTTACCCCCCTCTCTCCACCTTTATCTCTCTCTCTCCACCTTTATCTCTCTCCACCTTTACCTCTCTCTCTCCACCTTTATCTCTCTCCACCTTTATCTCTCTCCACCTTTACCTCCCTCTCTCCACCTTTATCTCTCTCTCTCCACCTTTATCTCTCTCTCTCCACCTTTATCTCTCTCTCTCCACCTTTATCTCTCTCTCTCCACCTTTATCTCTCTCCACCTTTATCTCTCTCTCTCCACCTTTATCTCTCTCTCTCCACCTTTATCTCTCTCTCCACTTTTATCTCTCTCCACCTTTACCCCCCTCTCTCCACCTTTATCTCTCTCCACTTTTATCTCTCTCCACCTTTATCTCTCTCTCTCCACCTTTATCTCTCTCTCTCCACCTTTATCTCTCTCCCTCCATCTCTCCACCTCTGCCCCCCTCCCTCCACCTCAATCCTGCCCTCTCCTCCTTTCCCTCTCTCTTGTTCCTCCATCACTTTCTCTGTCTCTCTCTCCGTGCTTCGGTCCCTCTCTCGGCCTCCAGGTAGCAGACAGTGCCCTGTCTCTGAACCAGACGGTGGAGGAAGGCCTGGTTCTGCTGGAGATGGCGTACTCTCAGCAGATGGATTACGTGTCCATTGTCCAGAAGCTACAGGGTCAGCTGGATGAGCTGGTCCGACTCATGGTAGACATCCCCTTCTGGAGTAACTCCGATGTCTCCCTGGAGGATCTGGCGCTCAAGACGGAGGCCTTTGACTGGTACAGGTAGGATGGAGTTGGGAGATGCTTAGTCTGTGACTGTTGAGATGAGAGCAATAAAGCCCTTGGCTCTGATATATTGGCCAGGTACCATCACACTCCCATGTCTCCAAATAGATGGAAACACATTGTATTATTTATTTATTTACACACACTAAATATCTTTATTTGGATGGGTAATCTGTATGTGCTTTACAGACTATCTACAGACTATCAATATCATTTCAATTAATCTACTAACCTTAACTCTAATCTCAGCCCTTTCCCTAGACCTTACCCTAAAATTTATTCTAAACCTAACTCTGATCTTAATCCTTTTCCTAGAATTTACACTAGAACTTAATCTAAACCTAACCCTGATCTTAACCTAAGCAAGCATTTATGTTGTTTTTATAGTTTATTGAATTTATGAAAATCTGAAGTGCATCTTCATATGGTAATTTATCCAAATTAAGTATAACCTAGATTTTAATGGAATATTGTGGTATTGTAATACATTATATAATGTCTTCAGATGGCTGGCGTACCTGACTCTGATATATTATAATATATATTGTTAAGTTGTATTATATAGTGTTGTGTTGTAATACATCATATAATGTCTCCAGATGGCTGGCGTACCTGACTCTGATATATTATAATATATATTGTTAAGTTGTATTATAAAGTGTTGTGTTGATATACATCATATAATGTCTTCAGATGGTTGGCGTACCTGACTCTGCTCCTGTTTGATGTTCTGATCTGTCTACTCGTGCTGTTCGGACTGATACGCAACTCTAAAGGCACTCTGATTGGGTAAGTCATGTCACATGGCATCTGACAGAAATTAGTAGAGCTGTGCTTATCACCTAACCATAATTAATACAATAAAAGCTAATAAAATATTCATATAATAATTATTTGATTACTTATTACATTATAAGTCATGGAATGTTGTTTCATTTAGGATTTTTCATGTCAGATCAGTCTACATCATTACTCTGAGCGGCAGCCTGAAAACCCTGTTATCTGTGAGGAGACATTTTAAGAGTCTGAGTGTTACAGGGAGAGAGAGAGGTAATATAAGATAGGTTCAAGTTTCAAGGTTTATTTGTCAAATGCACCGATCAACACAGCATCATCCTGCCCGGTGTAGTTCTTGTGACATGGCTCCCGACGACTACATAGTGAGAGTTAGGAAGAAGAATATATAAGCAGCAGAATGTATAAGACTCAAAATGTTTACCTACTATTTGTCCATTTCCGTTATACTCTTTATTAAACGTTTGTTTTTCACTTGCTTTGGCAAAGTACACTAATATCTCCCATGCCAATGAATCCCTTTAAATGGAAATGGAATGGTTGGAGAGGGAGGGACTGGGGGACAGAGAGATGCCCGAGAAAACATGCAAAGGGCTGGAGAGGGGAAGAGAGACTGTGGGTGAGGAGACATTAACAACATCCTCAGAGTGACTCGGGTTTCACAGGTTGTTTTGTGTGTTTATTGTCTGATTCATCCCCACGCCGTTTAACACACACACACACACACACACACATGGAAATACATCTACCCACAGACATGTTCGCCGTAGTGTTGAACCTGACAGCGTTGGTTCTTCTGTTTCAGCGTTTGTCTCTTGGGTGTTGTGACTCTCGTCATCAGCTGGGGGTCCCTGGGCTTGGAGCTGGCCGCCGCCGCCGTGAGTGTTGCCATGGATACCAGTCGCTAGGACAACAGTCGTTTCTTATGACGAGACTTCATTTTTCTAGATTTCCATTGGCATAGACATTATGGAGTGCGTCTCCTCTGAGATGTAGTTCGGTTTGCTCAGGGACTGATCCAAGTACTGTATGTTTGATTAGCGTTGCGGTCGTAATGTGGTTGTCGTGTGGTCATAATGCGTTTGACCACGTGAAATCTTTCTCACAGACGGCCAGTGACTTCTGTGTTTCCCCGGATACCTATATAACCAGGGTAACCAAGGAGAACGCTGTAATCAACCAAGGTATTGAAACGGGAGAGGATGAGGGGGAGTGGCTACTGTACTCTTCAGCATGCTGATCTCTCCACCCACTTTTCCCCCTTCTTTCTCCACCCACTCTACCCCCTTCTATCTCCACCCACTCTACCCCTTCTATCTCCACCCACTCTACCCCCTTCTATCTCCACCCACTCTACCCCCTTCTATCTCCACCCACTCTACCCCCTTCTATCTCCACCCACTCTACCCCTTCTATCTCCACCCACTCTACCCCCTTCTATCTCCACCCACTCTACCCCCTTCTGTCTCCACCCACTCTACCCCCTTCTATCTCTCCACCCACTCTACCCCCTTCTATCTCCACCCACTCTACCCCTTCTATCTCCACCCACTCTACCCCCTTCTATCTCTCCACCCACTCTACCCCTTCTGTCTCCACCCACTCTACCTCCTTCTATCTCCACCCACTCTACCCCTTCTATCTCCACCCACTCTACCCCCTTCTGTCTCCACCCACTCTACCTCCTTCTATCTCCACCCACTCTACCCCCTTCTATCTCCACCCACTCTACCCCCTTCTATCTCCACCCACTCTACCCCCTTCTATCTCTCCACCCACTCTACCCCTTCTATCTCCACCCACTCTACCCCCTTCTATCTCCACCCACTCTACCCGCTTTTATCTCCACCCACTGTACCCCTTCTGTCTCCACCCACTCTACCCCCTTCTATCTCCACCCACTCTACCCCTTCTATCTCTCCACCCGCTCTGAATTGTACTGTTTTTTCTGTTGTCCAACACAGACAACAACTTTTTTACAACCGAGGAGGGACAGTGAAATGACTGTGAATGAACTCACTGTGTGCTTAGTGAATTCACCCCCTGGCATTTCTCTCTGTTTCATTGGTCGACTATTCAAAGAACACTGTCTCCTCCTCTGTCTCCTCCTTTTTCTCCTCTGTCTCTCCTCTGGGTTTTCTTTTTTAACACTACTGTGTCATGTTGTCAACAGCAGATGTTAACTAACAGTGACACGTTTACATATGGACCCCCAGAACAACATCAATCAAATAGAAACTGAAAGATAGAAGCTATCACCCAGTTACAACAATATGCACACATGGAAGGGGTTGATAATGTTTATTTAGAGCAGGGGTGTCAAACCGGTTCCACGGAGGGCCGAGTGTCTGCAGGTCTTTGGGTTTTCCTTTAAATTGGTTCCCAGGTCAGACCTGAACAACCAGGTGGGGGTAGAAATTAACCAATTAGTGAACTAATTAATCAATCAGGTACAAGGTGAGAGCGAAAACCTGCAGACACTCGGCCCTCCGTGGAACCGGTTTGACACCTGTGATTTAGAGGGTCGTCAGGCCTTGTGTCAACGTGTCAATAATTAATAATTTCTCATTTTAATATGAAATTAATTTGTGTTTCTCAGACATCCTGCAATATTACCTGAGGTGCAGCAGCGGCCAATCAAATCCCTTCCAGCAGGTACGACTCCACACCCTCTACGCCCGTTGTTCTTAATCAGGAAGTGTGAAGGTTTATGGGTACTGAAGTCCTATCTGCGTGTGTTCCAGAAACTGTCTGGCAGTCACAAAGCCTTGGTCGAGATGCAGGACGACGTGGCAGAACTTCTACGCTCAGCCATACAGGCGTACCCCAACACCAAGGTAAACAGCCCACTTATATGCATGTGTGTGTGTGTGCGTGCGTGCATTCTTGAGTGTGTGTATTTGTGTGTGGGTGTATGTGTATGTGTGTGTAACCTGTTGTGTGGTGGCACAGGGAAATCTGGAGCAGATGCAGACAGTGTTGAACTCTACAGAGGTTGGCCTTCATCAGCTCACCGCTCTGGTTGACTGTCGCAGCCTCCACATGGTAAGAACCCTCACACTCTGTCTCTAAGGAAAGAACCCTCACACTCTGTCTCTAAGGAAAGACCCCTCACACTCTGTCTCTAAGGAAAGACCCCTCACACTCTGTCTCTAAGGATAGACCCCTCACACTCTGTCTCTAAGGAAAGACCCTCGCACTCTGTCTCTAAGGAAAGACCCCTCACACTCTGTCTCTAAGGAAAGACCCCTCACACTCTGTCTCTAAGGAAAGACCCCTCTCTCTTTGTCTCTAAGGAAAGACCCCTCACACTCTGTCTCTAAGGAAAGACCCCTCACACTCTGTCTCTAAGGAAAGACCCCTCACACTCTGTCTCTAAGGAAAGACCCCTCACACTCTGTCTCTAAGGAAAGACCTCTCTGTCTCTAAGGAAAGACCCCTCACACTCTGTCTCTAAGGAAAGATCTCTCTGTCTCTAAGGAAAGACTGTGCCTTTCTGTTTATAATGTATGGAAGGACCTACTGAAGTCATTCCATCTGTCTGTGTTCCTCGTTCGCCATCTCTTTCTCTCTGTCTCTCTTTGTGTCTCTGTCTGTGTGTGTTTCTCTCACACTCACAGTCATTTTCCTCTATAAAAAGCTTTTCAACTCCCACCTCCACAGCATCGTGATGCTGATCAGCAGGAGCCTTTTCCAAACTGGCTGTCGTGACTGTAGAGATAGGTAGAGGCCTCTCCTCTGTGTAGGCGCATCATTGGCGGTGTCGAAGCCCTGTCCGTTCTCCAGCTGACACGACTCTGCCCGTGTCATCCAGAGGCATTGGCCAGGGAACTCAGAAGCCCCCGTCAGCTTTAAAAGATGGCTTGTTTCCATCGTCGCGACTTGGGACAAGCCACCACGGAAGACCCCAATACACCCGGCTGTCTGTCTCCTCTGCTGACACTACTGACAGCTATCCTCCTGGGACACTGTGACTCACTCCTCTCCTCCCCCCCATTCCCCCCACAGGACTATGTCCAGGCCCTGACTGGCCTGTGCTATGACGGAGTGGAGGGCCTGATCTACCTAATTCTCTTCTCCTTCGTCACGGCTCTCATGTTCTCCTCCATCGTCTGCAGTGTTCCACACACCTGGCAGAGCAAGAGGTAACACACCTCGACACACAAACACACACACACACACACGCGCGCGCGCACTAATGATTGACCTCTAACAGAAACTGACATCACTAAATCTGACCCCGGGAAAACAGAGTTTAAAAAGCACAACTTAACCACTAGTACTTGTCTTCATGTGTGTTTGGTCATGTTATATGTTCCTTCCGTCTGTCGCTCTGTGTGGGTCCAGCGACCAGTTTTCTTTCAAACCTTCTGATTGGTTGATGCTGGCCCTGTGATAGATTTCCTCACCACTGTGTGTTTTTTAGTTCCTGCTCATCCCCTCATTTTGTTACTCCTCTTCCTCTTCCTTCCACTGATTTTAAATTAGCATCGCCTGGATTGAGGGATTTCAAACTAAAAGTCCTGCCTTATCTCTCTATGATAGGCTTAGCTACGAGGTGATTATTGGATTCCTTGTGTGTCATGTTTCGCTGCTGTATTTTTGTCTCCCGTCTTTTTTATTAGATTTTTTTATCCCCTATTCTCTCTTACCAATTTTGTTATTTTAAATTGTTTCCACTGCCTTGTCTTGTCGTAACAACTCAAAAACGAATCCGGGAGAGTTGAAGATCGCGATTTTTCCCCCTCCCACACTGCTCATCCAATAAGTCAGGTGGGTCCACTACTCTGAGGGCGCACTCACATGCCTGATTGCCTTCTGTTAGCTTGGCACGAGACCGGTCCATCTGAGGGTCGTGCACAGATGACGATGCCTTTACACTTCCCGGGTGACGCTGGTCAATTTTTAATCCCCAGTGGTGGATTCCAACCACTTGTCAGCCAGCAGCTCAGTCAAGGCTTGATGCTAGATTATGGTGAACATCTTTCGTAATAAGAAGGAGAACCTTAAAAAGTTTATATAATTATATAAAGCTAATTTTCACCTTACCAGACATTATAAGTACTATTATAACCCGTCCCAGGAATGTTTCTTGAGCCACACACAAACATTCAAACATTTGTGTTGATTATAAAGCAACAAGTACCTCATCATCTGTTGCCATGAGAGCAGGGTGCCCATAACAATTAGGCATTAGAAGATCAGTCTAACTTCACAATCAGCCGTGTATTGAGTGGCAATGAGGTAATGTTTCATAATCGAGAAGATCAGCAGAATGTCTGCCCAGTTCCCTCTCGCTCCTTGCGCTTCTGCTGCTCGGCCAAGGTTTCATGATTCAGATGTACACCTTTGCTGTTTTATCTGGCACCCTGTCTATCTGTGGTTCCTGGCCCAATTCTACTTGCCACCAGGCTACCTGCCAAAACACAGACAATGGACAAAACTGCTGTTTTTACACTGTTTTTAGCCAATAGACCAGTTTACCTGTTACACATAGAAACAGTGATTTAGTTGGGTCCAATAAGCTTAATCTGACCATTTGTTCATCAGTGTTTTTACTTGACATTTTCACACCACCTGAATAAATGTCAGGACAACCAGAGTATATACACCTTTTCTTACCACTACATCACCAATTGGGCACTCCATGTTATATGCAATGTGAATGATGCCCACTGGTGGTGGGAAACGTTATTACCGCACGATATTCTCCCCCTCTAGACCAATCAGGATTAACAAAGTGTTTCAAATGCAGCCAGTGCCCCGCTGTTGGGGAAAACACGGGGCAACAATCAGGGTTAAAAAGCTGACCGACGCAGTGGAAAAGCACACCCCCTGCCCCCTTGTTCCAGACACGTTCTCTTGTTAACATATGATCTTGTTCAACCGAAACCCCTCGGTAGCTGAGTCCTTCACAGTGCAACTGAGGCCCCCTGGTGGTGGAAGGCGGCAATGCAACCAAACGTCAATGGATGGAGGGCGCTCTAGTAAACACGGCTATTCTTTGAGTTCAAGGTGTGTTTCACGCAATTACAGACTCTGCTCATATTATGGATATTCTGAAAAGAGTACATTACGGCGCATTATGGGCATCTACTGTGAATAATATTTCCCATTGTGGCTTAGCTATGTGGCTCTGAGTCCATCTTCCACAGGGGAAACACATTTCCTCACAATTCCCAATGTGTTTCTGTTCACTTGTCAACTTCTAGAGCTGCACTGAAAATTCCAACAAACAAGTATAATACTAATATAATAGAATATAACAGAAAAGTACCGGACGTATATGAAAGCGAACAGTCTAATCATCTGGGAATGTGTTGTGCATATAGAGACACGTTTCATACTATGATAGATGCTTTAGGCAAATTTTCAACAGACAACGTCGATGGTGAAAACTGCATGCTGTCTCTGGTTCCTTCTGCTATTGGCTGAAATGGTCAAAGCTTCCCCTGACAACTGATCTTTGACCCCCTGACAGTGCTCTACAGTGTCTTCTGACCTTTGACCCCATGACAGTGCTCTACAGTGTCTTCTGACCTTTGACCCCATGACAGTGCTCTACAGTGTCTTCTGACCTCGCGTGCTGCTTTTCTTCAGGGTGGTGAATTGGAACTGAGCTGGGGTGGGTTGGTGTTGGGGAGGAGGTTAAGGGGTTGGGTGTCACCTGATTGACCCCATCTCCCGATCCCCATCAGCACCTCTCTACTCTCTTCTCACTTACTATCTCTCTCGGATCTCTCCCCTCACCCCCACCCCCTCCCCTGGCCGTTGAAGGACGGATGATGAGGATGGTGAAGACGAATCGGGCGCCCACGGCTCCCGGGGGGCGGGGCCTCACGATAACCTGTACCGCGTGCACATGCCCAGTCTCTACAGTTGTGGCAGCAGCTACGGCAGTGAAGCTAGCATCCCCGCCACGGCTCACACTGTCAGCAATGCCCCCGTCACTGAGTACATGTGAGTTAGCACCCCACCGCTAGCTAGCTGGCAGCCGCTAGCAGAAAACCAAACACTGCCTGCTACACAAGCTAAAGTTAGCCGCGCAAGTGCCATTGCCTGCCATTCATTGTTGCTAGCCAGTGAGCAGCGTGAGTTAGCCTGCTAGACATGTGTGTTAGCATTGCTAGCGGAAACAACCCACTGTCTGCTAGCTGCTAGCCACACGATCACCATTCCCTGCCATTATTGCTAGTGAGTGAGTTAGCCAGTTAGCATTGCTAGAATAAATAAAGCACTGCCTGCTTTATTCCACTGGTTAGCCTTGTAAAGCTAAAATGCCTGCTCAGCAATTTACAGAAATCTACCAGTGAGCTAGCATGGCAGCCACAACTGATTTAGTTTTTAAAATTAATACACTGCCTGTCTGCAATATAAGTTCATTAGTCTTAGTCTTGCAAAGTAACACATTGCCTGTCACCAATTAGCCACACAATTGCCAATCATTGCAACCTGGCTACTTGAATTATTTTGTTAGGGATCAAGTTAGCCAAGTTAGTTATGCTCAGCAGGAACCAACTGTCAGTTAGTCCTTAGCTGGCGTGTGCTAATTAGCCCTCTGACTGGTCACTGGTAATCTGCATGGATTTAGACTGATGTTGCTGCTGTAACACACTGCAAATGATTACACACACGCAAACATAGAGTAACAAGTGTCATTTAATAATACAGTTGGATTAGGGGAGGACTGATCATAGCAATGGCTTGGACGGACCAACCAGAATGGCATCAAACACACGGCAGTCATGGTATGTGATGTGCTTGACGCCATTCTGTTTAGTTCCGTTCCAGCCATGGCAATGAGTCCTCCCCCAGTGAAGGTGTCATCCGCCTCCTCTGTGTAATACCTAGAGGTCCCATATCTTCATCTCATTGGTAATGACCATGTTTCAGATCGTCCTGAACATGTTGGTATGGTGAAATACCATATTTATCTGCATGGTTTATTGTTCCGCCCTACAAGGCTTTTACTGCTCATCCACATGCGTGACAGCTGCTTAAAGTGCTCCACGGAATATAGCCTTTGAACCTCAAATAACGTACTTTGGTCAACGTACGTGAATCAATGAATAGGCCAGGTTGGCCTAACTAAGTGAGCAAAGTTTGATTTGACAATTTTGAACACACTGAGGAACCCCAACCGGCCACAAATGCATGTTCCAGCATTGAGGATTATAAACACAGACTTACTGTCCTCTGTATATTTATCCCATTGTTTTTACCACTGATATGTACTACGTAGATAATCAATAACGATGATGTGGAATTGGCACCTGAAGTACACAACCAACGCTTGAACAATAATATGGCAGAGAAATCCGTCTCCACACCCCTTATTGACTCAAATAGTTTGTCGGTCAATGAATGCATTTGCATATATATCATCATTCATACATCGGTCTACGTCATAGAAAACAGAGAGACTGGTTGTGGTAGAGAGCACGGTAGTGCAGGACGTGGCCTCAGTAACCAGGAAGCGATCCCGGTAACCAGGAAGTGACCTCAGTAACCTCTCGTTTGTGACGCAGGAGCCAGAACGCAAACTTTCAGACCCCCAGGTGTGAGAATACGCCTCTGATTGGCAGGGAGTCCCCTCCACCCTCTGTAAGTGCACACTTTCTAGTACACACCCTCTACAGTACGACGCCCCCTCCAAGCCCTGTAAAGTGTACACTTTAAGTGCTCACCTTTGAGTGGCAAAACAACTTTGCAAATGGTCATTTTGGCAGCCTGGATTAAATTATGATTATAATTTTTGTTTACGAAAGAAACACATACTTTGGTATTTGAAGAGAGGTTCTGACACAATTTTCACAAACAAATAAAATACATTGACCTTTTGTCCATCTCTAATTCTGATGTAAACTCTGGTTTTTCTGTTTGCATTTTATGGCCCTATTTCCTGTGGGCCTTGGTAAAACAAAATTGTCGTTAGGGGGCCATATGTAGTGTACTATGTAGACAATGGGGGGTAATTTGGGACACTCACCATCTTAACTTAACTGTACCCATAGGCTCTAGGTACGAGGAAGTGATCTTTCAAGCTTAAGGTTATTCATTCTATCCATCTGGACTAGTGGTGTCTGAATTCACCAGTTTTACCTTACCTTTGTTTAGAAACTGATTGGAGTTTTTACAGGAATTATAATTTCAAATAAGTAAACACAGCTGTCCAAAGTTGCTGTTTTTTCGTACATATTAAGTATCAGTTTAATGAAAACTTTAACAAACAAATCGTTGATATGATTTGTGGACAAACTACAGCAACATTTATGCTTTAGTTCGGCTTTCCTGTGATTTGTTGTTAAATGAGCTGAGAATTTTACAGTGTTGCATTTTGGGTAATTAGGATTTGCGGTCAAAAAGTACAAAAGTCAGGTGAAAGTTTATTACAGACCATGTTACCTGGTTTTCGGAAAAACATCTGTGTGCGCTCTCACTACTGTATTAAATGGACTGGGTCTGTCAGAGCAAAGCCTATAAGAGCTCTCTTCTACCTTCTACAACTTTTAATAAAAGCAGTGGCATGAAGATGATTATTGGCATGTTCTCTTTCTTTTTAAAACTCTTCGAGTCTGGATTTTTTTCTCTCAATTTTCTTTCAACATCACACGTCTTGACTCCATGGATGGCGACACTAAGCTGCTGCACATCAATCCAGAACAGCTGTCAGACGCGCTGTTTCTTTTCCAAGTCGCTTGTCGAGAAGTTTCCTCTGTCCGTGTCCGTCTCTAATTCGTGTCCCCCTGGAAATCCACCGCCCAAGCTCCTTTAGTTCCACCTATTCCCCCCTGCAGTATGTCTGTGTCACATCCGCTAGATGCATGTCGCTGTTTCCCTGTCACCACTAAACATCACCGCTAATTGTGCACCCGATTCACTCCCATAGACGTAGATAGAGTACTCACTTGCGACACAGCCTGTCTGGGATGCTAAGATGTGCCCCGTATCCACCTTCGTGGACCGTGTGGACCTAGACATCATGTTGGATCATGATTCACAGTGGCTCATCCGGGCTCAGCAGGCATCAGTTTCCACTTTAGAGTTGGAGCAACTGGAAAGCCAGTGCTTCGCTATTCCCTCACTAATACCAGGCTAACCTACTTTCGCTATTCCCTCACTAATACCAGGCTAACCTAACCTACTTTCGCTATTCCCTCACTAATGCCAGGCTAACCTAACCTTGCTACATCAGAATTAGAGCACTAATATAGTTGATGAAACCTACATTTTCTACCACTTTCTGTCCGAGAATCATCTAGGTTTCAGTCCTAACGCCTTTCAGTAATGACTGTCCAGAGCTATGATTCTTTTCCTAATGAGTCTTTCTGCTGATAATTGGTGTCTTTAATCCATTTACCTCAGGCTGTCCAAATGACTAGTGGAGTGTTACACCTGTGCGTGTGTGTGTGTGTTTGTGTGTGGTTGTGTGTGTTGCCTGTTTACCATAGTGTCTCACTCTGCCAAACCTACTTCCTCTCTTTCTGTCTCTCTCTGTCTCTCTCTCTGTCAATCTCTCTGCCTCTCTCTCTCTGGACACTTGTAAGCAGCATATTCTACATATCCTTCCCTACTCATAACCTTTTAGAAGTGCCCCACGCTTACATACTCACTTCCTGTTCATACTACTGCCGACGGAGTGTGCTGATGGCTACACAATATTGCTTCTTTGTTTTTTGTTTTTCTTTTCTCCCTCTCTCAATCTCTCTCTCCCACTCTGTCTTTCTCTCCCCCATGTCTCTCTCCTCTATGTCTCCCCCCTCTCTCCCCCTCTTTTCCTCTATGTCCCTCCCTCTCTCTCTCTCTACAGTACACCTCGAGTATGAGGGCCAAGTATCTGGCTACAAGTCGACCAGAACAGAACCGAAGGTCAGTCCCAAATGACCAGCTGGACCCAGCCAGTCGACCACACCCCCTCACCAGACCACAGTCCTCTGTCCATTAGAACCTACCGGAACCTTCTACAGTATACGAGAACATTTTAGAATTGTTCAGAACCTTCGTGAATATAGCGGAACCTTCTAGAACATACCAGAACCTTCTAGAACATACCAGAATTTACCGTATTCTACTGTAACTCAACAAAAGATCAGGAACTGACCGGAATAATTTCTACATTTCACTAAAGAACCATAACCAACTGGAACCACCAAATCATTAGAGCCTGTTGGTACAAAAGTCAATTTCCAGAGCCAGAGCAACCAATGGGTCATAACAAATTGTTCACTCCTATAGGAACCACTAAAAAAATCCTTCCCTGGTCAGAACAGAACACAGTGGGTTAAAAACCAGAACCAACCATTCCTTTTTGCCACCATCAACTTACCATTTACCACTACCCACTGTCTAGAACAGAACCTCAACTCTCCACCACCAACATGCTAGAACCAAATCTCAACTCTCCACAACCAAGGCTCTAGAACCGAATCTCAACTCTCCACAACCAAGGCTCTAGAACCGAATCTCAACTCTCCACCACCAAGGCTCTAGAACCGAATCTCAACTCTCCACCACCAAGGCTCTAGAACCGAATCTCAACCCTCCACCACCAAGGCTCTAGAACCGAATCTCAACCCTCCACCACCAAGGCTCTAGAACCGAATCTCAACCCTCCACCACCAAGGCTCTAGAACCGAATCTCAACTCTCCACCACCAAGGCTCTAGAACCGAATCTCAACTCTCCACAACCAAGGCTCTAGAACCGAATCTCAACTCTCCACAACCAAGGCTCTAGAACCGAATCTCAACTCTCCACCACCAAGGCTCTAGAACCGAATCTCAACCCTCCACCACCAAGGCTCTAGAACCGAATCTCAACCCTCCACCACCAAGGCTCTAGAACCGAAACTCAACTCATCAGCCAACAGGTACCAGGTAGACTGCAGAAAGCATCACCAAGATCACCTCATCTCCAACTTCTATACACACACACATGCACGCGCGCACACACACACACACACACACACACACACACACACACACACACACACACACACACACACACTCTCCTCCTGTACAGAACTGTAAATAGGGAAATAGTGTGTGTTTCATTACTGAGGAAAGTCCTCACCTGAAACCATGGGAGTATTTACAAGTATTTACTGTTGCAGAGGAATTATGTAATTTCTCATTTTAGCACACACACAAACACACAGGCCTTTCTCTACCTGCCTCCGTAATGATCGTTCTGTCCATCTAGTCTACCAAGGACACAAACTCTCACCGCTAAACAGCGCCTGCGCTCTGCAGAGTGCCACAATATCCTGTGACAGCAGGAGTGTGCATTGGTACTGTATTGGGTATGTGGCTTGACACATCATCCAGGTTTTGGACTAACCACTCTGTCTAATATCTTTGTAAAATATTGTAGATATGCTCAGCCGCAGTTGTGTGTTGTATTTAGCCTGTGTGTAAGAGCAGTGTTAACTAACTATGTGTATTATGACTATAACTTGAACAGTGAACTCTCTCTTCAGTGTGTTCTTTGTGTGCGTTTGAGTGCGTCAGTGTAAACATGAGTTTGGAATCTAATGGGATCATGTCTAATGAGACACAAACCAATGCTCCCATAATGACTGTGAGGGGATGGGAAGAGGATGGACATTGGAGCGCTCCCCAGTGCCAAATGACTTGGAATAAATGAGGGATGCCGAACACTTCTAACACCTTCATTCATTTTGAAGTTTCTTAATTCTCCTAAATAAGTAAACATTTATCATATGGAGAGAGACAAAGACTTTTAAAATTAAATAAGTTGAAATTTAACATGAACTTGAAACATAAGGATTAGGTGCTGTGACTAACTTTTTTTAAGTGTTTTTGTTTTGTTTTTGTCAGACAGTAATCCCTGACTGAAGAGTGAAGGTCACAGTGAGTTCATAGGTTGGGGTTCACAACCTTTCTCAGAAGCACAAACACTCTTGATTTCCAAGGTGTCCATAGGGGACAGAAACACAGAACCCTTGTTTTTTGTGAAACCAGCCTGATCTCACCACAGCTCATGTGGTCTCGAACACACGATCGGCGCATCTGCCTAAATCACCAGGTTGGACTGCGTCGACACTGGGACATTCCTCCACAGGACCCTATGAGTAGGTGGACAGACGAGACGTCCCTGTCAAGAAAATGTCCAGCTTTTCTTTTTTCAAACACGAAAGTCCAGATGCGTTGAACCTCTGACAGGACCCATTGGACGCCTTGGCTGATTAGCATAGCTCACGTGCACACTGATCAGTTGTTTTTCCTTTTCAATGGCTCAGTGTGGAATCGGCCTTACGGGACAAACACAGAGTTGCTGCGTGGACGACTGTAAACGTCTCCAAGAACCCTCTAGCGGTCCTTTTAAAGGACCCGCTAACTCGGTGCTCTAACTCTGAGGCCCACTACTGCCAGTATTTATTTGTCTCTACTATGTGCTGTTTATGATGATGATAATTATATTAATAGTTTGTCTAGTGTTTGAGGGCTCCTCCAGTGCCATATTCATGGAGAGTCGGGCCATTGAGGTTTTTTCTGCATGACAACGCATTTAGATGACGCCACATGACATGGCAGCCCGTTCACCCACGTGGGTGGTATTAGCCGAGAGCTCCGGCGTGGGTAGTATTTGCCGACAGCTCCGGCGTGGGTAGTATTAGCCGAGAGCTCCGGCGTGGGTAGTATTAGCCGAGAGCTCCGGCGTGGGTAGTATTAGCCGACAGCTCCGGCGTGGGTAGTATTAGCCGACAGCTCCGGCGTGGGTAGTATTAGCCGACAGCTCCGGCGTGGGTAGTATTAGCCGACAGCTCCGGCGTGGGTAGTATTAGCCGACAGCTCCGGCGTGGGTAGTATTAGCCGACAGCTCCGGCGTGGGTAGTATTAGCCGACAGCTCCGGCGTGGGTAGTATTAGCTGTCTGCCACTCAAAGAACCTCTTTTAAAACAGTAGACGCGGTGAAGACCGTAATGGAACACCACCCGAGGAATGGAAATGTCATGGCAACGTGTGAGGGAATGATGCTGTGGGCTTGTGTCACTCGTTGACCCCCAGCAAAATGAGACTACATCAGCAAAATAACAACTGTAAATACACCTGCCGATCGCTTTATGCGAATGGTGTGCCATTGATTATTCACATTTCAAACAAAAAAGGACTATTTCTAAATGCCAAGCAGCGGAAACAACTTAATCTATCAAACTTATTAAGTAACAATGAATACATCATAAAGGATTTCACAAATATTAACTTTGATGGATTCGAGTTTCGACTGTGTGCCAATGACAGCGTCCTCCTTCAAGTCTGATGTTTTCCCACACAGAGACCGTGGCCCCTCAGCGTTCTGTTCCAGTGCTTTACCACTACTTTTACAAGATTCCAAATTCATGTAATGAATGGATAAATGGCTACTGTCTAAATATATGGCCCAGTTCCAGTCTTGTGTTGGTGTTGCTCTCTCTACTCTCTCTCCCTCTTCTCTCTTCTCTGTCCGTACAGTTTGGTGGTGTGTGTGTGGTTGCCAATAAGTTAAGGGCTGGGTCCTTAGTATTTTAACCAATCTATATTGATGAAACACGCACATACACTTTTCCAGCACACACACCTAGCTTAACCCCAAGTTATATCTGTCCGTTGTCCTGTTAACTGCCACTGCAGTGACGATTCACCCCACTCCTTGTAATGTGAAACTGGTTAGCATTTGCATCATGGGAAACGTAGCGGATCAACTAGAGAGACTTTCCGTTAAAAGGAGAACTTTTGTCAGATTGATTTGTGCCCTATCATTCCAACATTCTTGATAAAGTCACTCCGTCCTTGTTTCAGTATTTAGGAAATTACTTAATCGAAGCCTGAATAGAACATTATGTGTGCGTGTGTAACTTACTGTGAACAGAAGACCACTCATCTTTTCAGCAAGACAATCAGACCTGACCTGATTCCACACAATTTTTCTGTACATCACATCACCAAAACAGCACTATCTGTCCTACAGCATTTGTTTGATGGTAGAGCACAAAAAGGAGGTGAAAACAACAGGCAGTTTGAAACCAAGAACCAATGGCCTTTTCTTAGTTTTTACAGTAACAACCTCATATCACATTCTGATTTTTGTCTTTTCAAAAATAAATCTTAAAAAAAATGATAGGTAGCTCTTTTTATAGAGTAATACTAATAATAACAATGGCTAAAGCACCATTCATTTTAAATTTTTTCTTTATATTAACAGTGATTTACTGTATCTTGCATTGCAATGTTTTTTGATAAAACTGTACTGTAGACTTGATCTCGTTATTTCTTTCTTGTTGTTTTTCTGTTCCTGGTGGCAACAGCAGTTTACTAGGATGATAAATACTGTACAATGTCTGTTCTAAACTGTGGTGATGACATCATTGAGCCTGGAATCCATGTTTTAAAAACATAATTAAATGACTCATAACAAATGGTGTCTGTTCGTTCTCTCTTTCGCTTTCCCGCTTTCTATCTTAAGCTTTATTTTGCTCTCTACAGATCTCCGACAGTAGGTGGTGCCGGTGATAAGTATACTGAAATACCCAGCTAGCACATTATTGCCTTGGTAATTGTGGAAACATATGCTTTTTCACATTGGTATTTCACATTGATTGCCCTGGGAGGATACTTTAGTGTGTTATTCAAATGCCCTGGGAGGATTCTTTAGTGTGTTATTCAAATGCCCTGGGAGGATACTTTAGTGTGTTATTCAAATGCCCTGGGAGGATACTTTAGTGTGTTATTCAAATGCCCTGGGAGGATACTTTAGTGTGTTATTCAAATGCCCTGGGAAGATTCTTTAGTGTGTTATTCAAATGCCCTGGGAGGATTCTTTAGTGTGTTATTCAAATGCCCTGGGAGGATACTTTAGTGTGTTATTCAAATGCCCTGGGAGGATACTTTAGTGTGTTTTTCAAATGCCCTGGGAGGATACTTTAGTGTGTTATTCAAATGCCCTGGGAGGATACTTTAGTGTGTTATTCAAATGCCCTGGGAGGATACTTTAGTGTGTTATTCAAATGCCCTGGGAAGATTCTTTAGTGTGTTATTCAAATGCCCTGGGAGGATTCTTTAGTGTGTTATTCAAATGCCCTGGGAGGATACTTTAGTGTGTTATTCAAATGCCCTGGGAGGATACTTTAGTGCGGACCGTTAGAAATGTGTTGAAGAACGGATGTGGACTACCCCAGTTTTAATTTGAAGAACCCCTAAAATATCCCAACTGTCCTATTTAGAGTGAGAACGACCACTAACGGGGTCTTCCCCTGTTGTGCGCTTAGAGCCCCAGTTACATGCAGACGTCAGAGAAATGTTCACATGGAGTCTTAATGTACACAGAAATCATTAAGCAGCTTGTCTCCATGAACTTCCTCTGCGGCATTTTCAGTAATGGGAGAGGGACCTGATCACACTGGGTTGAACCGGCTCAAAGCTAGCAGAAGCAACGCACTGGGTTGAACCAGCTCAAAGCTAGCAGAAGCAACAGACTGGGTGAACCGGCTCAAAGCCTGCAGAAGCAACGCACTGGGTTAAACCGGCGCAAATGTAGCAGAGGCAACGCACTGGGTTGAACCGGCTCAAATGTAGCAGAGGCAACGCACTGGGTTGAACCGGCTCAAATGTAGCAGAGGCAACGCACTGGGTTGAACCGGCTCAAATGTAGCAGAGGCAACGCACTGGGTTAAACCGGTGCAAATGTAGCAGAGGCAACGCACTGGGTTAAACCGGTGCAAATGTAGCAGAGGCAACGCACTGGGTTGAACCGGCTCAAATGTAGCAGAGGCAACGCACTGGGTTGAACCGGCTCAAATGTAGCAGAGGCAACGCACTGGGTTGAACCGGCTCAAATGTAGCAGAGGCAACGCACTGGGTTGAACCGGCTCAAATGTAGCAGAGGCAACGCACTGGGTTGAACTGGCTGCATCGGTGTCATTATCACTAGGCTCATGGAGAGAGACACTGTAGCCACATTATCATTAGGGAGGTGCTGCAGCATTATCATTATCCCAAGGCCGTCATTACATGAAGACACATTATTATTCCGTATTTACCCCAAAACAGAGGATATGAAAGAAGTCGAAGACAGAAAGATCTCATACCAGCCTGGAATAATACCCATCCAGACAGGTACACACCCAGGAAACACACACACACACAGCCTAGGAAACTCCCTGGGATAGTGAGATGAACTGATCTGGCCAAGTACTTATTATTGTCTACCTCCTTTGGGATGCCAAGGGTTTGACTATTTACACACACACACACTTACACTCTTGGTAAAGATGAGCAAAGAAGCAAATTACATGAGTTTTCATTAGCTTGCTGAATAAAATCTATAAATGTAACCTCCTTAACAGAGGTAATTTCTTTAAGTAAATACAAATTCTTAATCAAATATTTTTTTCAAATATTTCTGTCTCCCCTGGTTTTAGTACATTGTGGACCATTCCCTTGCAAAGACAACAGCATTGAGTCTTCTCATATAATGCTTGATGAGGTAGAAGAACACATACTAAGGAATCTGAGACCATTCTTCTGCACAGAATCTCTCCAGATCCTTCTATGACCCTCTTATCTTCAGCTCACCCCACAGGTTTCAAAAGCTTTTAGGTCCAGGGACAGGTATTGACACCGCAAAAGCTTAATTATGTGGTAAAAGTGAAATGTTTGTCTCGCTTGGCTTTGGATCATCATCTAGCTGAAAGGTCCTGGTTTAGTGTCCTGTAACCCAACTCTCCATGAAGAGTCCATGATGCCATCTACCCTAACCAGGTTCCCTAGGGCCTTAGGAGGTAAAACAGCATCAAATATCCACCTCCAAGTTTCTGGCGAGACCTTGGTCATTTTACACATGGCCATCCCTCATTTACACATGACCATCCCTCATTTACACATGACCATCCCTCATTTACACATGACCATCCCTCATTTACACATGACCATCCCTCATTTACACATGACCATCCCCCATTTTACACACGACCATCCCCCATTTTACACACGACCATCCCCCATTTTACACACGACCATCCCCCATTTTACACATGACCATCCCCCATTTTACACACGACCATCCCCCATTTTACACACGACCATCCCTCATTTTACACATGACCATCCCCCATTTTACACACGACCATCCCCCATTTTACACACGACCATCCCCCATTTTACACATGACCATCCCTCATTTTACACATGAACATCCCTCATTTTACACATGACCATCCCCCATTTTACACATGAACATCCCTCATTTACACATGACCATCCCTCATTTACACATGACCATCCCTCATTTACACATGACCATCCCCCATTTTACACACGACCATCCCCCATTTTACACACGACCATCCCCCATTTTACACACGACCATCCCCCATTTTACACATGACCATCCCCCATTTTACACACGACCATCCCCCATTTTACACATGACCATCCCTCATTTTACACATGACCATCCCCCATTTTACACACGACCATCCCCCATTTTACACACGACCATCCCCCATTTTACACACGACCATCCCTCATTTTACACATGAACATCCCTCATTTTACACATGACCATCCCCCATTTTACACATGAACATCCCCCATTTTACACATGACCATCCCCCATTTTACACATGACCATCCCTCATTTACACATGACCATCCCTCATTTACACATGACCATCTCTCATTTACACTAAGCCCACCTCTGGTGTTAACAGACAAAAAGCAGTTTTTTGGTCAGATATCACCCAGTCCCCAAGAGATAACCCAGTCCCCAGGATATAACCCAGTCCCCAGGATATCACCCATTTTAATCCAGAGTAACAAACTAGTGAAGGCATATCTTTATCATTTTAATCCAGAGTAACATAAACTAGTGAAGGCATATCTTTATCATTGTAATCCAGAGTAACAAACTAGTGAAGGCACATCTTTATCATTTTAATCCAGAGTAACAAACTAGTAAAGGCACATCTTTATCATTTTAATCCAGAGTAACATAAACTAGTGAAGGCATATCTTTATCATTTTAATCCAGAGTAACATAAACTAGTAAAGGCATATCTTTATCATTTTAATCCAGAGTAACATAAACTAGTAAAGGCATATCTTTATCATTTTAATCCAGAGTAACATAAACTAGTGAAGGCATATCTTTATCATTTTAATCCAGAGTAACATAAACTAGTGAAGGCATATCTTTAATCCAGAGTAATTTACCCGAGTGAAGGCAATTTACATCATTTTAATCCAGAGTAATTTACCCGAGTGAAGGCAATTTACATCATTTTAATCCAGAGTAATTTACGCGAGTGAAGGCAATTTACATCATTTTAATCCAGAGTAATTTACCCTAGTGAAGGCAAATCTTTACATAATTGTAAACCAGAGTAATTTACCCTAGTGAAGGCACATTTTTACATAATTTTAATCCAGAGTAATTTACCCTAGTGAAGGCACATCTTTACATCATTTTAATCCAGAGTAATTTACCCTAGTGAAGGCACATCTTTACATCATTTTAATCCAGAGTAATTTACCCTAGTGAAGGCACATCTTTACATCATTTTAATCCAGAGTAATTTACCCTAGTGAAGGCACATCTTTACATCATTTTAATCCAGAGTAATTTACCCTAGTGAAGGCACATCTTTACATCATTTTAATCCAGAGTAATTTACCCTAGTGAAGGCACATCTTTACATCATTTTAATCCAGAGTAATTTACCCTAGTGAAGGCACATCTTTACATCATTTTAATCCAGAGTAATTTACCCTAGTGAAGGCACATCTTTACATAATTTTAATCCAGAGTAATTTAACCTAGTGAAGGCACATCTTTACATCATTTTAATCCAGAGTAATTTACCCTAGTGAAGGCACATATTTACATCATTTTGCACACCAGCCTCAACAAATGAACGGCAATCTTGGCATGGAAAACGAGCTGCACAGCATCACAGGTCCATGAAGGATTAAAGACATTCCAACAGGATGGTCAACAACATTTTAACACATTATAATGCTTTATTTAAAGCAGAAAATAGCAACCACTGTGGTGAGATATAAAGTATTATGTTAAGGGTTTAAATCTCCTGAGGCACTTAACGACACTCCTCAAAAAATGAAGGGAACACAATCATCACAGTATAACACCAAGTCAATCAAACATCAGGGATATCAATCTGTCCAGTTAGGAAGCATAAGCGATTGTGAATCAACGTCACCAGTTTTGGTGCAAATTAAAGTGACACGGGGGAACTGGAGAGGCAACAGCAAGACAACCCCCAATAAGGGAATGGTTTTGCAGGTGGTGACCACAGACAATATTATAGCAGCGTAAAACCTTGGGGCTGAGACAGCGGGGTCCAGTGACACTGTGGCCCTATCTGGGGGAAGCCCCAGACAGGGCCCAACAGGCAGGAAGTCAATCCATCCACATTGCCAAGCATCAACCAAAGGGACCCCCACCAACCGCAACCACCCTGAAATGAAGGCTGAGTATTGCCAGCAGAGTACAGCCCAAGTGCATGATGGGCACAACGGACAGACAACGACAAGCCAGTGACTCGGCCCCCAAATTGCATTGAAGCGAGGGTATCCCAGTAGTGATGAGAGCCCATCTGGCAAGACAGCAAGGCTGGGCAGTATCCAGCACCTCCAGGAAGGCACATCCATTCGTGCAGTCGCAAGAAGGTTTGCTGTGTCTCCCAGTACAGTCTCAAGAGCATGGAGGAGATACCATGAGATGGACAGGGCTGTAGAAGGGCATCAACCCAGCAGCAGGACTGGTATCTTATCCTTCGTGCGAGGAGCAACAGGAGGAGCAGTGCCAGACTACAAAATGACCTCCAGCGAGCTACTGGTGTGCATGTTTCTGACCAAACTGTCAGAAACAGACTCCATGAGGGTAGTATGAGGGCCTGACATCCTCTAGTAGGACCTGTGTTCACAGCCCAGCACTGCGCAGCTCGACTGGCATTCCCCAAAGAACACCAGAATTGGCAGGTCCGCCACTGGCGCCCCGTTCTCTTTACAGATTAAAGCAGGTTCACACTGAGTACATGTGACAGACGTGAAAGAGTCTGGAAATGCCGTGGTGAACGTTATGCTGCCTGCAACATCATCCAGATCTAACATGACCGGTTTGGCGGGGGGGGGAGTCATGGTCTGGGGGGGTCACACACACCTCAACGTGCTAGGCAACAGTACCCTGACTGCTGTTAGGTACTGGGATGAAATCCTCAGACCCATCGTCAGACCTTACGCTGGTGCAGTGCAGGACAATGCCCATGCAGTCTCATGTGGCTAGAGTGTGTAGGCAGTTCCTGGATGACGAAGGCATTGATGCCATTAACTGGCCCTCACTTTCCCCACACCTGAATCCAATTGAGAACCTCTGGGATTTTATGTATCGGTGCATCCAACGCTACCAAGTAACACCACAGACTGTCCAGGAGTTTACTGATGCCCTGATCCAGGTCTGGTAGGAGATCCCCCAGGACACCATCCGCCGTCTCATCAGGAGCATGCCCAAATGTTGTTGGGAGTGCATACAGGCATGTGGGGGGACTGTGATTTAAATTGTTTACTTAGATTTTCGGTATGAGTTTGAATCCAGCCCTCAATCATTTGGTGATTTTGGTTTCCATTGACCGTTGTTACATCATTCAGAAATTACACAATGTAAAGATTTTGACCTTTAATATAATTTGTTCATCGAGCCCCAATGTGTGATTTAAGTGTTCCCTTCATTTTTTGGAGCAGTGTATTTTTCTACAGTCCAGATACTGGAGAATAAATTCTGTAACATCATCATAAAAAACAACACTCTACAATCAAAAACGCTCCTGAACAAACGAAGGTTGACAAGCACTCCAAAACATGGACTGTGTGACATTTCACAAACGACTGCTGATTCTTTTGTCACCGTGGTGAGAACATTTCCAAAGTGGAACCTCTGAAGAACCCAATGTGGGTTAAAGGTTGTCCCTCAAGAGCCTCATAAATACAAGCTCTGATCACTGGGGACTCTGAGTGCTTAGCGAATGTTCACACCAGCGCGTGGAACCGTCCGGTGGTAAACCAAAAAAGAATACTGAACCTTTACGCACTGATATTAAACAACACTAAAGGCCTGATTGACATTACACAACAAACACTAAAGGCCTGATTGACATTGCTTTGACATTTTTTGTAAAAGAAAATAATCAGAAATTACATTTCTTCATCTCAGATACGAAGAAAAAACACCAAGGAGGATGTAGAACCATTCTCTTTAGCAACCTAGGTTAAAATAATGATGTTAAAATATTAAAGTACAACAGGTTTAGAGCCCGGTGCCAAATCATTCTGTTATCAACTCCACTGTTGTCCGGGCAACAAAACGTTACATTGACTGGTAGAATTCGTCCGGGTTCCGGAACGGCATTTTAGAGCCTTTAACCTCAATGGCGGTGTACGAGAGCGCCTCAGAAAAATCCCCATGAAATGTCGCTCCATACAGAAGCAAAACAGAGCCATATAATTAACAGATATTTGTACTGATTAGTTGTGAAAGCGATGCTGTACTGTGTTGTTGTGACAACAGATTGGTCGTCCACTTTCAGCCACATGATGGCAAATAAGAGGTGCATCTTCTGGTAGATGAGGCTTGAGCTTCGCTAATGATGAACACATTCTGGACCACAGGCCACAGTTAAACACTGACCTGTCTCAGGGTTACACAGTCCCACACAGAGCCAAGTTACGTTCAGCCACTCCATTCACAACATCTCTCCTGCCCTTTTCCCCAACGCAGGCCTCTTAGTGATTAGTGCACGGAGGTCAGAGGTCAGAAGTTAAAGGTTATATGGATCCGGTGACGGTAAAGATCCTGTGGCGTCCCATGAGGCCATAGCAACCCCCAAAACTCCTGACTAGCCTCCAAATCCCAAATACGGCATAAGTGCTTGACAAAACCCTGGGTGACAAACCCCGTCTCCCCTCGTCACTTGACTTTCCATCCGTCCGTCCGTGCCTCGTGTCTGGTCAGAGGGCTGGGCACCATGGGGTCTCTGGATACAGGACACAATGGACAGATCTGAACCTAAAGGGGCAGGCATGTGAAAGAGGTGTAGAAGCAAAGAGAAAGAGGGTGAATGAGAGGTATTAGAGGGTGGGATACAGATAAACAGGAAGAGAAAGAGAGAGACATAAGAAAAGGGAAGTTACAATGTGACAATGCATGGAAATCGCCACTGACAACTTCTAAACAATCACATGTGCACACGATAACACACACACACACACACACACATGCTAGCTCACACACACGCTAGCTCACACAAACATGCTATTCAGACAACTGGCTGGCCTTGCTGGAACAGACAACACAGTATGGCTTGTTGTGTGTTAGTGTGTTACCTTGTAGGGTCTTCAGCCAAGGATAAGGCTCCTCTAATGTTGATGATGTTTCTCTTACTCTCAAACATTCCATAACTCAGAGTCACCTGAAACAACATGACAACTGATAATTAGACTGTATTCTACACATTAACATTAGTTTCACAAGCTGTCAGTACAGGGCTTTCAGACTGCAGGCATACTTAATACAAGGGTGTAGCAGCTCTGTGGAGGAACCATGTATTGAATATGGATGTGAATATCTGGAATCTGTGGGGTAAATGTATGAGTATATCTGGTCTCTATATACCTGGTTTGGTATTTATGGGTAAATGTATGAGTATATCTGGTCTCAATATACCTGGTTTGATATATATGGGTAAATGTATGAGTATATCTGCTCTCTATATACCTGGTGTGGTATCTATGGGTAAATGTATGAGTATATCTGGTCTCTATATACCTGGTGTGGTATCTATGGGTAAATGTATGAGTATATCTGGTCTCTATATACCTGGTTTGGTATCTATGGGTAAATGTATGAGTATATCTGGTCTCTATATACCTGGTTTGGTATCTATGGGTAAATGTATGAGTATATCTGGTCTCTATATACCTGGTTTGGTATCTATGGGTAAATGTATGAGTATATCTGGTCTCTATATACCTGGTGTGGTATCTATGGGTAAATGTATGAGTATATCTGGTCTCTATATACCTGGTTTGGTATCTATGGGTAAATGTATGAGTATATCTTGTCTCTATATACCTGGTTTGGAATCTATGGGTAAATGTATGAGTATATCTGGTCTCTATATACCTGGTTTGGTATCTATGGGTAAATGTATGAGTATATCTGGTCTCTATATACCTGGTTTGGTATATATGGGTAAATGTATGAGTATATCTGGTCTCTATATACCTGGTTTGGTATCTATGGGTAAATGTATGAGTATATCTGGTCTCTATATACCTGGTGTGGTATCTGTGCTTGTGACACCAGCTGCAAGTTCTCCAAGTGGGAGTGGAACAGAGGTGATCGAATAAGCTTTGCCCCTAGCAACGCCTCGATGATGTATCCAACGGTACAGTCATCTGGGAGACGGATGCGATCAGCTGTCGCCGTGAAACGACCTCCACTGGAGAACGACAAAGAGACAGACAGAGAATGTCAACATGTGAAACTAGCCTCATGTGACTTCTGAAATAACAACAGAACAGAACCATTGCGAGTTTAACGCGCCGGGAGTTTAACGCGCCGGGAGTTTAGCGCGCCGGGAGTTTAGCGCGCCGGGAGTTTAGCGCGCCGGGAGTTTAACCTGGTGTGGATCTCAAAATACTTACACACACAAACACACACTCACAGCCACACACGCGTCCTCTCACCTGGCCCAGGGGATCATCCGGAGTGCGAGACCTCTGCTGACACAGAAACCAGCACCTCCTGTGGCAAACCAGAACCGCACCAGGCGCTGAAAACAAAACGCACGTGACCTCATCAACAGGTTGTTAACACACCTGCGGCAGACAACACCCACCATGTCACACTCCAATTATAAACCAGAACATACATGCATATTTACTCATTAATATAGAATACATTATATATATATATATATATATATATATATATATCTTACAAAGAAAAACATGTTTTTAATTCCTGATCCCACTTACCGTGTGGGCGTTGCCAAGCCTTTCGGTGGCCTCTATTGGTCGGTCAAGGCTTGGCCGGCCAATGTAGACATCATGGGAGTGGTTGTAGTGAGACAGAAGCTTCACCAGGGGGCGTACATTAACATAGTTATCATCATCCACATGGCAGAACCACCTGGAAGCGCAACAATTAGCCAGGCAAAGGATTATGTTTCATGAATAGAGTTTCACACCAGATGCTTCACAGACATTCACCCTAAAACGCTTCAAGAGCAAACAGTATCGAGGAACCTTCAACAACTGACTTGATGACTTCTCCAGCTATTATCACAATCAGTTCACTTTCGGACTACGGTGTTTGTCCAGACATGCACGAGTGTCTTACTTCTTGCCGGAGCTGATGAAGGTGTCATATTCGACGGCCATCTTACAAGAAAGAGCCTGGCGGCTATGTGCCGCAGAACAGTTGGTGCTGATCACATGTCTCCCTGTAGAACCAACGTCAGTAAATCAATCCATACACAAACCAAACAAACACTCCCTTAATCGATCAATTTGATTGTCACAATCACCTCAGTTGCCTACATAATACACATGTAAGCAAGAAATGTTTTCATTTTCTGTCAATGTCCAAAAGGGGCAAATTCCATAACAGGTGGTTCTGTGGTGATATCTCTGTGCGGAAAGAGCTTGGTTTCATTGGGGCGACTGCTGTGTGGAAACAGTTACCATGAGTCAGCATATTATACCTGTTATACCACTTAAATACAATACTACCCAGTAATAGCTACCCAGTAATAGCTACCCAGTAATAGCTACCCAGTAAAAGCCCTGTGTGAGTTTGTTTTATCGTAACTCACCCATCCTGTTGGTCAGCCAGTCATCTGCTTCATCAGTAAAGATGTATGTCTACAAACACAAACACTGAAGAGGTTAGTGTGTGTCAGTGTGTGTTTGTCAATGTGAGTGCTGTTAGTGTGTGTCAGTGTGTGTTTGTCAATGTGAGTGCTGTTAGTGTGTGTCAGTGTGTGTTTGTCAATGTGAGTGCTGTTAGTGTGTGTCAGTGTGTGTTTGTCAATGTGAGTGCTGTTAGTGTGTGTCAGTGTGTGTTTGTCAATGTGAGTGCTGTTAGTGTGTGTCAGTGTGTGTTTGTCAATGTGAGTGCTGTTAGTGTGTGTCAGTGTGTGTTTGTCAATGTGAGTGCTGTTAGTGTGTGTCAGTGTGTGTTTGTCAATGTGAGTGATGTTAGTGTGTGTCAGTGTGTGTTTGTCAATGTGAGTGCTGTTAGTGTGTGTCAGTGTGTGTTTGTCAATGTGAGTGCTGTTAGTGTGTGTCAGTGTGTGTTTGTCAATGTGAGTGATGTTAGTGTGTGTAAGTGTGTGTTTGTCAATGTGAGTGCTGTTAGTGTGTGTCAGTGTGTGTTTGTCAATGTGAGTGCTGTTAGTGTGTGTCAGTGTGTGTTTGTCAATGTGAGTGCTGTTAGTGTGTGTCAGTGTGTGTTTGTCAATGTGAGTGCTGTCAGTGTGTGTCAGTGTGTGTTTGTCAATGTGAGTGCTGTCAGTGTGCGTATTTCCTTGCGTGTGCTTGTGGGGGACCCCTACATTGACCCCTACATTGACCCCTACATTGAACCCTACATTCTACACCCTGAGGACTAGAGGAGATGGGAGAGGATCTGGTTGCTTTCAGTTGCTGAATCTTTCACCACAACAGAGGGCAAGGTGGGAGCTGGTACGACACTGGTTACTCCTTCTCAGATCGATCTCCAAAAGTCCACTGGGAGAGGGTCACGGGGTCAATCTGGGTTTTTATGAAGTGTGTTTATCAATGTGAGTGCTGTGTACTCACATTGACAAACACCTTTGGCAGCTGTGATAAGCAGTCAACTGCCAAAATAAAGGAAACCAATAAAATATGAATAGGTGTTCTGGTGGCTCGCCAGATTAGCACACTTCGTTTGGGAGTGAAACTGGAGAAACATAAATAAATCAGCAGCTAGCCAGTGTCAACTGAAACTGGAAACATTGTTTCAGCAGCTAGCTGGTGTCAACTGAAACGTAAGCGTCATCAGTTCACAGTTCTGTTTTTCAACACAGGTGACAGTGGTCCGGTTTCCCTCCTTTGATATGTTCCAGTATAATGCTCCCTTTTGAAATACACACAAATAGTGTGTGCGGTTAGTTTATCCACCAGAGTCCAAGGATGGTGTTGAGTGTCAGACAGACAGACAGAGCAGTTATTGAATCTGACCAAACTGTTTGGTGAACTATCAATCAGTCACCACCACAACAGCTGCTAAACAGGCTAGTGTGTCTCTGTGTGTTACGGTGTGTCTCTGTGTGTTACGGTGTGTCTCTGTGTGTTACGGTGTGTCTCTGTGTGTTACGGTGTGTCTCTGTGTGTTACGGTGTGTCGCTGTGTGTTACGGTGTGTCGCTGTGTGTTACGGTGTGTCTCTGTGTGTTACGGTGTGTCTCTGTGTGTTACGGTGTGTCTCTGTGTGTTACGGTGTGTCTCTGTGTGTTACGGTGTGTCGCTGTGTGTTACGGTGTGTGTTAGCTTCCTTCTGTTTGTTACTGTAGGTGTGAGTGTGTCGTTGTATTTGTGTGCATCTGTGTGTGTGTTAGTGTTCCATATACACACACACACACAGCCACCAATCACTAAAACACACACCCCCACTGACAGACACACACACACACACAGCCACCAATCACTAAAACACACACCCCCACTGACAGACACACACACACACACAGCCACCAATCACTAAAACACACACCCCCACTGACAGACACACACACACACACACATAGGAATTAACATACAGCTGCTATAGTTAACTAGATCTCATGGGGACAGTCTTTGTACTTGAATCTCTCGGACACATTCTTGGCATCAGGCCGACTCCTGTGATGTGTGTGTGTGTGGGTGTATGAGAGTGTGTGTGTGTGTGTGCGATGTGTGTGTGTATGAGAGTGGAAATAATATGTGTGTGTGTGTCAGCAATCAGACAAGCAGTAGCAGTCAGGCGTGACCCGAGGCAGACACACACACACACACAGATAACAATTCACACACACACAAATACCACCACACACAGACACACACAGGCGCTTCTGGAACCCCTGCCTAGCAGAGAAAATTAAATTATGCACATGGGAAAAACACGGACCGCTCTCTACCCCTTACCATGGAGGGTGCTGCACTTCTCTAACACACACACACACACACATACACACACATACACACACACACACACACACACACACACATACACACACACACACACACACATACACACACACACACACACATACACACACACATACACACACACACATACACACACACACACACACATACACACACACACACACACACACACATACACACACACACACATACACATACACACACACACATACACACACACACACACACACACACAGGTCCGTGTTTTGACGTCTCCACCTCTCTCCGCCAGGCTGCTGGTCTCACACTCATATTAAATAACACTGTCACGTGTGCGTTCGTCCGTCCATCCATGTGTGTGTGCGTGTCTGTTAACGTGTCCCTACCCGTGTGTGTGTGATTCCGTCCATCCATGTGTGTGTGTTAGTGAGCCTCGGTCTGTGCCCATGTGTTCCTCCAGCTGTGTGTTCTTGTCAGCCCATAGCGGAGCTCTGGAACCTTCAGAGAAAACCAGCTTGTGTGTGTTCAAATGTGCATATTTGTGTGTGTGTCATTGTTCAGACCCCACCACAGAGGAAACTTAGCTGGGGGGGGGGGGGGGGGCTAGGACTGGGGCTTAGTGGGCCAGCCAGGACTCCAGTTTTACAACACAGGAAACTACCAGAACAATACGAACAGAGTGGGTGGGTGGGGGGGGGGGGGGGGGGGGGGGGTAGCTGCATAAATGAAAATGACTGTCGACAGAAAAAAACAAGAAAGAAACGGAGGAACATTTTAGAAGGACCCAAAACCTACTTAAGTCTAGTCTAATACCTGACATCTAGTATAGTTTCAAAGTGCACTCTGGTTACACGATCCTCCACCTAGATCTTTTTCCAACTGAAAAGTCCCAACTTGCAAACCAATGATTGGTTTAGAAGACAAAATAAGAACAGTACATCCCCCTCCCAAAACGACCAGCTGCACCACAATCTCATTCTGATTGGGATTGTGTTTGGTGGTGACTTGTCTGAGACAAGGTGGGATTTGAGATTAAGTAAGAGAACTGTTTTGAACATTGGTTTTGAAAAAGCTTGGCAATTTCAACAGGGTTCATTGTGTCTCTGATGGGGGTTCACCTTCAATGTTCTTTAGTAGTCTGGTTCGATACCAGAATTCTGGTTACACACATACAGTTTAATACATCATAACAACTCCCAAGGTGACATTTTCAAAGGTATCTGTGGGTGTGTGTTTATGGTCTTAAAGATCACACACACCTTTTCACTTCCCACAACAGTTCCCAGGGTGTGAGAAAGTCTGTGTTTGTGTCTGTGTCTCTGTGTGTGTCTCTGTGTGTGTGTGTGTGTGTGTGTGTGTGTGTGTGTGTGTGTGTGTGTCTCTGTGTGTGTGTGTGTGTGCAGGTATTTTCTTACTCAGCAGTTTAACAGTATCTACAGGGGCAGGGAAAGCAACGTAATACACCTGAACGTGAGAACAGACTCGAAAATGGCAACAAAAAATAAACTAAAACACAGCACCTTTCCCTTCCTGTTACCTCAACATAAGCCAGGTTTGGTTTGCGGGATGCAATGAGTTTTCTAAGACCTACTAGACCAATGCTCAACCGTAATCAATTGAATAAACATGACAGACTATAGTTAACTTCGGTTATTCACTGTGGGACGAGCAAGCAGAGAAAGAAACAGAGAGATAGAGGGGAAAGAGTATGAGCCGGGTAGAGCGGGATGGCGTGGCGACGGCAGGGTCTCGCCCTCTTAGGCTCAAGTTTAACGTGTCGCCGTCTGACTTTCTCGCACAGCAATCGGAGCATGGAGGGATGAAAGCGAGCCGGCGGAACTAATGTGTATTTTTTACGGGTTGTCCAAGCATACCACACACACACGCACGCACGCACACTCATATGCAGGGAGGTCTTTCAGGGGAATTGGGGAACCCCCTGGGACCATAACGGACGACATCATGAAGCCTTCTGTTGCTCAGATATGCTGTTATTCTGTTTACTCTTTAGGATACATCACAGTCCACTAGTTCAACTTGGTTTGCTCTGCTACGGTTTTATTATCTGTACAGGCACCCTTCTCAAGAGCAACTTGAGGTTAGCGGTATGATGTGGTCGACAACCATGACCCGGTATAGTAAACTGCACTCACTGGAGTACTACACGGTATTCAACGAAGTGGTAGTCTGGTACTCAGCGAATTAGCTGTAAGAAAGGCATTCCGCTCAGGGTTTCTCACACACAGACGCGGTTGTTCATACCAGGGTTTTACAATCTCTCGTCGAAAGACAACGTAACAGCTATCAACAGTGCAGGTCGAAAAGTAGAAAAAAATAACTACCGCAATTTAACGACAACATAGCCTTTGCATGTATTAGGATTCAGGTTACATACTTGTAATTACTGCTTAATTATTCGTACGAGTACATTATTCTTTATACGTACTATGTCGCATAGTAGGCCTGTTCTTACCTGTTGCACGTCTGCATGCATTGGCATTGATTATCTACTTTCGCTAAGCAGTGCCTAATGCGCTAAGCCACTGTGCGTCAAAAAGTGTTTTTTTTCAATACCTGTTGCATGTTTCTGGATATCCATGTGTCCAGCAGTAGCTCAAGTCTAATGTGGTGGTATTTCTTGGTCGTCTTGACCGCTACAAACAGATCCGTCGGGCTGAGGTCTTCCAGTGGGGAGGGCTCCGTAGCCCTCACCCCTCTCTGCTCCACAGAACGCTTACCCCGGCTTAACTCACTGAAGTAAGCCGAGAAAACCTTCCCCTGGCCGGGCTGCGAGTTCTCCGCGAGCCGTTCTTCAGTTGGAACTTGGTTAACGGTTTTGTTGTTATCCACTTCATTAAAACTCTGCAGCGAGCGTTTGCCGACTTCTCTCCTGGTGGAAACGTCCTCCACGACACCCCCCCGGTATTTGTTAATAGCTGCGAGAACAAACATCAGCACTAGACAGGTGAACGACGCTCCACCAGTCGTGAAAACCGTGCATTTTCTGCCGATTCCGTTTGACATCTTTCTTTGAGTGTACAAATCTAAGACAGATAGTGGAAAATCTGATTAAATGGTGAGCACTAAAAGCCTAGACTATTCCATTCCGACAAAAATCTGAGATTATGGAGACATTTGACAATTCATCCTGGCTTGCATGCTGTCTTTCTATCTCTCGCTTTCTCAAATATTTATAGTCTAGACAAATTGAATTTTCTGCTCTTGTCCACCACTTAAGGGGCGAGAGAGCCACACCAGTAGGCGGAACTGGTCTTCTCTCCTTCCACTAGGACCGCACACCGTCTGGGAGTGACGGAGAAGCAAGAGGCGTATTTTAGTAGCCTAACATAAACGACCTATAATTGTACTCAGTTGTGTAAAGCTAATTATTATTATACATATAATCAACTGTCACTTGTATGTATTATCATTTATGTCACACACATTCGCTCTAATAATGTAAATTGACTCAAACATTTAAGACTTTTTTGTTTATTTTGGGGGGGGGGGGGGGGTAAAACATTTATTAATATGAGAGTTGCTAATGGCGGGACAATAAACGGTTGCCTGTTATAAAGCCAGGCACGTTCAGCTCAGTTCTGTGTTCTGGAATGTTGGCGGCCGCGGTGCCTCGCGGACAGATGTTGGAGCGACGCGTGAGTGACACGTGTGTAGTGCTGCCAACGAAAGTACATGACAGATCACACACACACACACACACGTTTCCAATAGTTGTGCCAGTAAACATGGTTTCAGATCTAGTGATCTGTAGAATGTTTCCTCTTCCACAGTACAAAGCCTTTTTTCACGAGCCTGTTCTCACCAGACAGAGGCCAATATAAGACGTTTGTCAGGGTACATAAAACAACCTACCGACTGGAGGCTAATGGGTCACTATTACACCTGAACATACTGGCGAAATCCTGTTGTTTTGTGAGTGGGTAGTTTCTCTGCTGACTTTGACCCTTAACGATTTTAGTTAATTTCCACGTTGTGATCTGTTTTGAGTCTTTACTAAAACTGGAACCTGACCTTTATTGTTTGGAATTAATGTCTAATCCTAGCTTACGATACTCAAATCATTCCAGTTTCACAATTTTGACTTGAGGATTCACCATATTAGCAGGATCTGCTAGAACCACAAAAATGTTTTTGTTCAGTAAAGTCCTAGTCAAGGCTGCTGAGTTTCAATGTTGTATTGTTCGACTCACCTAGCTTCAGTGACTGCATGTATTCTATAGATAGAAGCAGGGATTCTATGTTACCCTAACCCTAACCCTAATCTCTAACCTTAACCCTTTCCAAAAAAATACCTAATCCCAACCCTAATATTTCAGAATGAACATATAACCATCCCAAAGCTTAAAGACAAAGCAGTCGTTTTCTTTCCTTCTTCTTGTCCTTGAACAAGAATAGGGTGTCCAGGGAAGTGAGTAAGAGAGAAGAGGGGGAGGAGGGGGAGGAGGAGGGATGAGCGGGAAACCAAAAATCAAAGAGTTATGAAATTATCCCAATTCCAGTTAATGTTAGGTATTCATTCTGAATGGTTAAACCTTCCACAGATTGTGAATACTGGAGGAAAAATGTCTCTTGCCCTCCCTCACAGACACAAGGTTTTCTCTCATGTATCTATTGTTGAGT